>NC_134483.1:318823345-318930845 GCF_040206685.1 Ascaphus truei
CAGGGAAATTTATGGCTGTACTGCTGCGGCAGCTTTTATACTAACAAATCACCGGTTTGTTCCTGGAATGCGACGCTGTTCACCTGGCGCATGCTGCGTTCATCTTGCGTTCCCAGCCACGGGTCATGCCCGGCTGATACGCGGTTGATGCGTTTATTGATAATGGTTCGGATTTTAATAGGCTGCAATGCTTCGCGTGTCCGCCAGATGGCAGATATTGATGAATTGTAATGCGCCGAATCAGTAATGTGTCGGCTTGCAGGTGTTTCGTTTAAAAAAGATACTGTACCGCAGTATGCCATTGAAACTTGGCCTTGAGACTGAAGGAAGAGGTTGCAATAATGTATCAATTTAGGCTTTTCATATTAAAGAAAGACAAAGACCAGTTTCAGTTACAGTATTCTCCAGAGACCCGCCGCCCGCCATGAGTGTTCAAGTGCAGCCCGCTTTCCAAAAACCCGACAGAACTTACGCGTATTTGATATGGGCCGCGATTAATGTAACAGATGATAAGATGGCAACAGTTGCTCAAATTTATCAGTATTTTATCGAAAACTATGACTTTTACAAATTTTCGCCAACTTTTTTCCCTGATGAAATATCAGTTTACTGTAGTGTACGAATGAATGAAAAAACATGAATCAGGTAATGTTTTTTTTACTCTCAATTCTCACAATGCTGTGCACATCAGATTTACATTTCAAATTCGAGAGGGGATTTTCCAAAGCATTACCGTTAACAAAGCAAGCCTCTAAGGGTTGGGGGGGGGATGGTGTGATTACACGCAGGCGCACTGAGTCTTTGTAGCTCGGCTAAGGGCGGATTAAGAACACAATGGCAATATGCAGAAGATTAACGACTCTGTGGAGAGAGGGGTTTGGTAGGGTAGGGTGACTCAGCCAATTGACGCTTGGCTAGGGACGGATTAAAAACACAATGACTAAAGTAACTGCAGAAAATGAATGACTCTGGAGGTGTGTGGCTGAAATAGTTAACAGTACTGTAATTTCAAAAGGCAGTTCATCATAATAATTTGATGAATAAACCCCTAAATACAACCCCCAAATACAGTACATAAAAAGCAAGTCACTTTAACTCCCTGTGCCAAAAACAAACAGTAGATTTTATATATATATATATATATATATATATATATATATATATATATATATATAATTAATTAATATCCATACAGTATAAATGTCCATTTTTCATGTATCTCCATGTTTTACAAATGTTTTGTAAATGTTTCTCCGATTTCAATCTGCCAGAAGAATTTAATAAAGGCTGCAGTTTACTGTAGTGTACGAATGAATGAAAAAACAACACATTTTCAGACCCACAGAACGGATTATTTTAAATTATATTTATATATTTATGTATTTATATTTTAAAGATATTAAAGAATGTACTGTATTGTATTTAAAACATGTGACTGTAAACCATACTGACTGACAAATGTTTTCACACATGTACTGTACTGTACTGTAGCAGTAAACCATACAACTGTTGATGTTTTGAATTGCTGTGCACTTAAAATGTTTCAACATTGTACAGTATTTGTAAATAAATGTTTTTGTACTGACTCCACCAATAAAAGAACATGTTGATTTGTCTCACATTGTTTCCATTTGCTCCGTTGACAGTGTAACAAATGTTGAGGCTTACTGCACTGTTTTTTTACTGCCTGACCGCAAAGCCGCAAGATTGGCAACATTGTAAAAAAAGAGCAATGATCGCGCAATTGGCGTGGGAACTTCTGTTCTAGGGCACCTACAAATAAAATTCATTTTGCCCCTATATGTTAGGAACCCCCTCACTTCACCCCAACAGGGTCCGAGCAGTAATGGCGGCGAGAAAGGGTCCTATCATTGAGCGTAATGGCGGAGAAAGCTTTGAAACGGCTAAGTCAGAATGAGCAGAAACCTGGAACCCACAACTCCAGTTCTGTTCAACCTAGAGGGTTCAGATTCGGTCACCATGTAGTCCTAGTTGCGGCAGGATTGCATGGCAAATTGCTCTCTCGTGGCAACAGAACGGAGTCAGGGTAATGGTAAAGTTTAGGTTTCTGCCATTGACTTGCATGGCAGAAAAAAAGCCACTTTTGTAATGTGCTTTTAAACTGTATTTTTGTATCTCCGGTTCCGGGGGACGTGGAAGGCTGATATTTGGCCACTATGGCAAGGGTCCTTCTGCATGAGGACCAGGCGAATTTCAACCCACAGAACAGATTATTTAAAATTATATTCGCGCAATTGGCGTGGGAACTAGGGCCTCGGCAAGTTCACGGCCAATTGGCGTGGGAACTTCTGTTCTAGGGCACCTAGATGTTAGGAACCCTCTCACTTGACCCCCACAGGGTCCGACCAGTAATGGCGACGAGAAAGGGTCACGCCGGCGAGGAAGGTCCTATCATTGACCGTAATGGCGGAGAAAGCCGTTTCAGACCAGCGCGGCTAAGTCAGAATGAGCAGAAACCTGGAACCCAAATCCTATGTTAGCGGCGAATTAAAAATAAGGTGGAGGAAGGGTAGAAGGGTAGACCAAAAGGGAGTATGTATCCCAAATAAATTCTAGGCTACTGTAGCTCTATACACTCTAACAGGGATGGCAAGTACAGTATATGGAATGATACAGTGTATGGTTTCCAAATGTGTGATACAGTGTGTAGCACTGACATGTGAAAGGAGATACAATGATAAACTATGTTTTTATTAGTGGTGCAATCGTGGCTTGATAAAATAACTTACCATTATTTTCAGACATAAACTTTAGTAGAACTTAGTAAATATGGTATGCATTCATTGAAACTAGTGGTTATTCTAAATTACATGATACTTTTTATAGAAGTAAAACTGGGTTAACATTACGTTATTTGCTTTAGTTAATACTGTGTCACTGTTCATGTGACGATAACTTCTTCATGTTTAATGGAGTTCAGTGAACCTGGCCTTTATCTGATGTCTCTTTTAAGTGTCAATATAAAACATCTCTGAGTCAAGTTATTTAGAATAAATAGCAAAGGTTGTTGTGTGAAAACTCTACTGCAGGCTTTGGGCCGTCATAAATAAAAATTTTAATGACATAAACAGCTTCAAGGTTCCTTACATACAGCTAGATTGTCCGAACAGAGTGTTCAATTTCTGCAAACAACACTATATAAGGTGTTGGTTGTTGCTCTGTTGTGTTGCTAACCAAGATATAATGAGATTGTTTAGTGCAATTTGGGGCTAAAGGGACTTTAGTGGTCTGCCAAATGTATCTCCTTTGTCAAATACATTTTAGTATCAGTGCTACGTAGCAAGAAAACAGAAGCCTTGCATAAGCTTAATATGGTTATGCACTAAACATAGATTTATCATATCCAGGGAGTTGTTTTCATAGAAGATAATATGCCAAGAAAATCTTGGCTGTCCAATATCAATAGAGCAATGGGGGATGCTGGATGTAAGCCATTCAAACTCTGACACTATATTCAAGGTTAGTAAAGGACAGAGATATCAGTATGTAAACTGTTCATAACAACTATTATGACCCTTACAAAATTCATTTTACTGGATTCTTTAGCTTTCAAAAGTAGTTGTGTTAAGTAAGAAGTTAACAAGTTTATAAAAACAGATTTACTGAAATAATATATGTTTAGTGCAGTCAGCTGTTAAGGACACTGTTAGTAGCTTAGTAGACTTCCTCAGTTCCACTTCTTTACTTCTCCCTCCCTGTTCTTCTGCAGCATCTCCTTGTCTCCCTCATCCCACCACCTACTTGTCCCACCATCCCTGGTGCAAAGCTTCGTTCTCGTGCCTTCCCCACTTCCTCACTGTCAGAGGCCACTAGCTGCTCTTACTCCACGGCACCTTACTACACTCACACACCGTCTACAAGCTGCATCTTACCTAAGGTGCCAGCAACACTCTTGTGCCTCCCACAGCCAACTCAAGGTGCCTATGATATGTGTGATGATAGAGTCATCAGTTGGTTCTTCCATCTGTCTCAAAGCGTGAACATATCTCTCCTGCTTCCTTCATCCATTTCTCTTCAAATCAACCTCATCAGCAACATTATTGCACATCCTATATCCAGTTCCTCAATCATCCATTTGCAAATAGCTATTCCAAAATGTGGCGCCTAGTTGAATAAAAGGGGTATCCCTCAATTCGCCAGTACCCTTTCCTCTCTAACATGAGAAAAGTTTATTTTCAGAGGGATAAAATTATTTAGATGATTGTCAGGTTGCAATGCCTCATACATACTGTTTTATGGTGGCTCTGACTTGCCTATCTATGTACCATAAAAAAAAAAACTGTATGAGACAAAACATGCATAGAAGGTTACCAACTACAGCTAGCTACGCAAATGGGTTTTGTTTACATCTTTGTTCAACTTGTCAGGAGTCAAATGTCATATACTACAAAGAAGGTGTGGGCTTTAACAATATGAGCTTTTTCTACACAGGCTTACCCTGTTACACCCAGGTAGATCTGTGAAATATTTTAATTTGAAAATGATGTACATCATTGAAGGTGCAGCCTTTAATGAGCTTGAGCTGATATACTTAATAGGTAACAATTACACAACTGATCCTATAATAAAAAATTAAGTCAGTCAAGTACTACCTACAGTATTTGGAAAATCTCCTTTGTTAACATTTGCAATGGGCAGTATCAATTGGGGGACAAATTGGTATTCCTGTTTATTCCAGCCAAATAATATGGTAAGAAAATGTTAAATGTTAAATAACTAGTTACAGTAGGGAAGGTACTGGATAAATGAATACCTGGACCCACCCATTGAACATTATGCAATAACTGCATGAGCCAGGTCAATGCAGGTTGGCTTGGATATGTTTTTTTGAAGAAAGACATTATAAAGAGGACAAGACAATCCAACTACAACCATATCATATAACTTGACTCTGTAATTAGAAAAAAAAGATAAATGTCATACTGTATACACACGAAACTGGGGGGAAAGAAATGCTCTTGATGTTTCTGGATTGAATGCATGTTATTTTACTTTGTGACCTGATAATTTGGGCAATGGCTCTTCTGCATTGTTTCACACACGTCACCTTACACCAAGCCAAAGAAAACACTGTGATTTGGACAAACAGGCCACAGCCTTATTTAACCAATCAATATTCCAACATAACCAGATATAGAAATGCATAGGTCCTTTGTCCTACCATTTTAGCCACCCGACTTTTAAGCCAAACAGGTTTCATGTAAGAGGTTCACCTAAATATCAGCAATAGTCGTGGCTTGTCTTTTTCCTGCTCCTCTGACTCCATGTTTATTCACCTTAAACATATTCAGCCCTCACTGGTCAAACTCCTTGTTATCAACCTCCTCTAACTGAGTCTTATGCTACAGCCCTTCTCCAGCTGAACAGCCCATGTCATGGGAACAAGGGCCTGGCTATGTTTCTCTTTTTTAAGAGAGACATCTGTCTGTTATCTACTAAGACATTGGGCTACACATGGACCATAGAACACCCAGCTAACGTACTTCTCTGCCTGGTATCTTTGTACAGCAAGGTGTGGACGAAACAGCCCAAGAATGCAGGCGACTGGGAGCTACAGCTCATGTGTTTGTTGTGGATTGCAGTAAGCGGCAGGATATTTACAGCACTGCTGAGAAGGTGGGTGAATAGTGGTAATCACCACGGAAATGGGAAATAAGTCATATGGTGTTGTGCTTTGGTTTGTCAGGCAGCAGTTTTGTCATCTAAAACGAGTGCAGATTCACTGACATGGGGAAGCAGAGTCACAACATATTGAATCGGTATTATAATATCAGGAGAAATGTTGTATGTGCATGTTGTGTATGTGTGTCCTACCAAGTACAGAATTACCAAGAGAAAATGTAAAAACAAAGCAGCAAGCAAACATAAATTAGTTAAACTAGTATTTCTATTGAGATAAACAACATTTACAGTCTGAATGCAGCAAAATTCAAAAAAATTCTGATACAATCACACTACTTTGACTTTTCCATGTGTATTACTTAACTATTACTTAATTTGTTAATTAACCATTTGTCTCACAGGTTGGTATAATAAAATAAGACGTTGGAGCTTCCTCCATGTTCTTGTTAAAGTTCTTTTGGGTAATACTGTTGTCGGACTTCCATTAAAGCAGATAAAAAACATTGTCCAGGGTTCACTAAACTCTAATATTAGGATCTCAATCCCATGTTAAATGGCATTGACTTGAATGGCAGTTAATTTGTGGCCAAACTCTGATAACCCCTATAGGAATCTGATAACCCCCATAGGAATGAATCTCCCCCATTATGTTACTGAGAGAACCTTGGCAATAAAGCAAAAATCCTCACATTCTTAAAATGAAAGAAAAAAAGAGCATAATTGTGAAATGAATTAGATCGCTGTTGAAAGCATCACAATTATCATTAGTCTTGGGATGCGTTCAACAGTTAGATGATTAATTTGCCAAGAAGAATTTAAAAAAAAAATTTAATTAGCACTTCCCCAATTACTGTGCAAACGTAAAAATTACTCCGTACATACAGATGCAGAGGCCATTATTTTAACAAATCACGCGGTTTATACCTCGGAATACCCACGTCATGGCGCGGGATTTCTTCCAAACGTACCGCACTAAGACGCAGGCGAGTGCATAAAATGGTATTTTAGTGTTCTGGCTTTAAACACCTGAAATTGACACAGTAGCACAGTAGCAGAGTACTGCACACATTACAATTCATTCATTTCATTGCACACAATCCATGAAATTCAAACAAAGCAACCGCGATAAACACGTGTGCCTGGGGCGATTGGCCGCGTTAATATCACGTGGAGTACAGCAGCGCACACAAAAACGGCGCCGTGATTTGTTAAAATAATGGCCGCTGCATCTGTAAACAATACTCATAGTTTCCCCTGCCTGTTAGTAGATTTTCTGACTATGCACTTCTTTAACCTAGGCTGTGCTGAAAAAGCCATGTAAACCAGCAGGCATAAGCTTATAGAGATTCATGTTTAAAAGGATAAGAAGTCGAGATGGGAAACATTGTCACAAAACATTTGAATCCGTTGTTGATTTTGCAAGTTCCTTTCAGTCGCAAATTAGAGTCAAAAATGCAAATTTGTGGGGGGTTTCTATCGTTGAAAATTTTACCTGCGGAGGGGGAGAGAGACCTCTTTTATCAGTGTCAAGCACTGTGTGTGTGTATGTGTGTATATATATATATATATATATATATATATATATATATATATATATATATATATATATATATATATATATATATATATATATATATTTTTTTTTTTATATATATATATATATATATATATATATATATTATAATACTGAGTTAAGTTATGGTGAGTAAAAAAAGTGACAAAAACCCTCCACAGGAAAGCAAATAGGCAAATATAGCTGTATGCTCATCTGCATGTCTTAGGCAGGTCTGCAACCCCGCCTTTCCCCATTATCACCCAGCATACAGCACTTACACTGCAGCAAGGGATTCTGGGAAATGACATGCAAATGAGCACACAGTGTCACTTTTTGCCTCAATAACCATTTTTAACATGGTTCCCTATAGGCTTAAGCTTGCTGCATGGTCACAGCTTTGAGCACAGCCAGGGTTAAGGTGCATACCCAGAAAACCACCCACAGACAGCTGTTTCGACCTTGATGGGTCTCATCAGTGTGGGGTTGATTTTACTGGGAATGCAAGAGAGGCTATGGGATAGGCTAAACCATAATACTGAGTTAAGTTATGGTGAGTAAAAAAAGTGACAAAAACCCTCCACAGGCAAGCAAATATGCAAATATAGCTGTATGCTCATCTGTATGTCTTAGGCAGGTTTGCAACCCCGCCTTTCCCCATTATCACCCAGCTCTTGCATTCCCAGTAAAATCAACCCCACACTGATGAGACCCATCAAGGTCGAAACAGCTGTCTGTGGGTGGTTTTCTGGGTATGCACCTTAACCCTGGCTGTGCTCAAAGCTGTGACCATGCAGCAAGCTTAAGCCTATAGGGAACCATGTTAAAAATGGTTATTGAGGCAAAAAGTGACACTGTGTGCTTATTTGCATGTCATTTCCCAGAATCCCTTGCTGCAGTGTAAGTGCTGTATGCTGGGTGATAATGGGGAAAGGCGGGTTTGCAGACCTGCCTAAGACATGCAGATGAGCATACAGCTATATATGTGTGTATATATGTGTGTATATATGTGTGTATATATGTGTGTATATATGTGTGTATATATGTGTGTATATATGTGTGTATATATGTGTGTATATATGTGTGTATATATGTGTGTATATATGTGTGTATATATGTGTGTGTGTATATATCCCCTCAAATCTTCCTCCAAATAACATATGGAGACACATCTGCACTAAAAAATGAGCATACCTTTGATACCTGGAAGATATGCTAATAAGATATGCAAAGTATATTTAAATGACTCACATCCCACACATCCTAAAAGGATTTCCATAAGAACTATATTGACAAGTCTAAGGCACCTTGTGAGGAATGGGGTACTAGTGTCAGGAACAGGATCAGAGCCCACAACCTTTGTTGTGCAACTTCAGCTATGCAACCTCTGGGCAGCATCTCTAGTCATGTGAGCTAAACCAGCTGCTGGGTAGCACCACTGTCACAACAAACTGTTGAGATCCTCACCAAACAAACAACACTGGAGAACATTATAAAAGATAACCAAAACGCCCTGGACATAACAATCACAATAAAGGAAATAAAAGAAAAAAAGAAAATGAATAAAAACCAAGAAAGCCAGCGGACCAGGTGGCATTCTACATGAGATGCTGAAGTACAGCAACATATCTATACAAGACGCTCTACTGAAAATGTTCAACCTGGTCCTTACTACTGGCTACTTCCCTGAACTGTGGAATGAAGGACTGATAACCCCTATTCACAAGAAAGGAGAAAGGCTGGACCCATCCAATTACAGAGGCATCTGTGTCAACAGCACCCTGGGGAAACTGCAACAGCATCTTGAAGAGTAGAATCCTGACAGAGCAGAGTGTAGAGTAAGAGCCAGACAGGCTTCCTGCCAAACCACTGCACCACAGATCACATATACACCCTGATGAATAAGCATATCCCCAACACCAAGAAGGGCAAAATCTTTGCCTGCTTTGTGGACGTTAAAAAGGCCTTTGACTCCATCTGGCATCTAGGTCTATTGCTGAAAATACGAGAGCGGAATAGGGGGGAGAACATACGACACCATCAAAAGTATGTACTATATATGTACTCTGAAAGCAAATGCCGCGTGAAAGTTAATAAAAGGACAGACTTCTTCCACCAAGGCTGTGGAGTTAGACAGGGCTGCAGCCTGAGTCCCACACTTTTTAACATTTATATCAATGAGCTCGCAGCAGCCCTAGAATCCTCAGCATCTGGGCTCCTCTTGGCTGGAACAGAGATTAAGTCTTTACTATACGCAGACGACCTGCTACTGCTGTCTCCAACAGAACAGGTCCTCCAACAGAAACTGGCAATACTAGAAAAATTCAGCCAGACCTGGGCTCTCTCTGTGAACCTAGACAAAACCAGAATAATGGTATTCCAGAAAAAAACTAAAAAACATCCAACCATATCGCAATTCACATTGAATGACAACGCACTGGAACAGACAGCGAGCTACTCATACCTTGGTCTAACAATCAGCTCATCAGGGAAATACAACCTGGCGTAAATACCCTGAAGGAGAAGCCCCCCTAAGCATTCTATGCAATAAGGAAACAGATAATGGAATGGAAAAGATAACAGAAAATGGGATACCAGACCAACTGAAATACTGCATCTGGAATTCTGCAAACACCTTCCCAAGTACACAGGAGTACATCAAACAATACATGCCGGGCTGAGTTGGGCCACTTTCCTCTACTGTTAACTGTACTGAAGAGAGCACTGACATTCTGGGCCCACCTGAACAACAGCCACCCACAGTCTTACTGCTACCGAGCAATGAAAAGCCAGGACCGCCTCACCAAACCCTGTACCATCAAACAACTTGTCCTCTCACTCCAAGAACAAAACCCCACACAGATCAACAACCTGCCGAAAAAACAAATCAACTCAATCGCCAACGAAATGAAAAAGCAGTATGTGACTATGTGGTAAAATTATATCCAGCGCTCAAAGAAGCTGGAGATCTACCACAGCCTACAGGGAGAATACACTCTGGCACCCTACCTACTGAAGGTAAAAGACCCAAAGCAAAGACATATCTTGGGCCATTACAGCATGAGTGCCCACAGCCTGAAAGTAGAGACACGCAGACACAGACAGAACTGGAAGTCACGGGAGATGAGACTGTGCCAGCAATGTGAGCTAGGAGAGCTAGAAGATGAAACGCACTTCCTGTTGCATTGCACACAATACTCTAAAGTGAAGAGTGTCCACCTGGAGGAACTCACAGCTCTTATCAGAACTTTAAAAATATAGAAGAGAACCAAAAAATAGCAATCCTCCTGGGAGAAGATGAAAGCAGAGCAGAACTGGCTGTACATTATATCAGCACCTGCCACAGGCTGAGAGACAACCACTAACCCCCACATCCCTGTGTATAACTTACCCATGTACTGTGCAATCATTATACCCTATCCCCTATAATTCATGTAATGTGTAATCATTCTACCCCACCCTCTGATATTCATGCTTTGGCAATACTGAAATGCTCTTTCGTCATGCCAATAAAGCTTATTTGATTTGATATGATAGAAAGAGATAGAGAGATAGATAGAGAGAGATTATATATATATATATATATATATATATATATATATATATATATATAGTGCTCAGGACTAATAAATATAGGTCTCTCTTATCAAATCTGACAGTGGTTGCCACAAAATCAGGGCTGGGTGTTTTTTTTCTTCTATCCAATCCACCTTCGTATTTAAGTGTGCAGATCAAATTTTGGTAAAACCAGTGTGCAAGTTCTGTGCTGACAGGGGACAGGCAGAGCACCTGTAAAGAAAGAGCTGATAGGGAGTCAGCAGAGGGGAAACAAGGAGACCCAGTAAAGGGGTCTGGAGCATCCGGTGGAGCTGCGGTCTGTATGTACAGCAAGGCCCTCAGCTGTTTGGAGTGAATCCACAGCGGGAAATGTAACACTTCCAGTTAGCGGAGAGCACAGCAGTGCTGCCCATACTACAGAGGACAGTGGCACAAGTTGGGAACGCGTATCGGGGTAAGCTTCTGGGTGGAGGTCCCCGCACGTAGGACTTAAGGTTGTTTCTCCAGTTACCCCAGTCGGGTGAGTTTGTATGTATGTCTTATGTACTGAATGTTTGTGGAAACACTTTCCGTAAATTCACTTTAGTTCAACTCTGCAGTTCTGTCTAGTGCAGGGGTGCAAAACATACAAAACACCTACAAGCTCATATTGAACCCCCAAAATACCCACAACATATATAAGCATATAGGTGTCACAGAGGAGTGCTACTGAGCATGGCAATATATATATTTAAAACCAGAGACAGAACATGAAACACAGACAGAGCTCAGTGCACATCCAGAAAAACTTATATACGGTACAGTGCCTAAATATACATGTATAAATAACTAATAAATAAAATGGTCTTTTAGTTTAACATTTTGGCCAAATTGTTAAACTAAAAGACCATTTTATACATGTATATTTAGGCACTGTACCGTATAACTAGTGCAGGGGTGCGCAAGATTTTTCAGGGGGGGTGCAGCGGTTACAAAGGCCTCATGGCATTTACATTAAATGCCGGGGACTGTGCAGTGTCCTTACCTTAGCTTCAGGCGACACGTCATCAAATGGCGCTGTGCGGTCAGATGACATCACATTGCCATGACGCTGGAACCGCGTAAGGGGGTGTGTGAACAGGGTGGGAGAACAGGCAGGGGGGCACAGGAGGAAAAGTTTGTGCATCCCTGGTCGAGTGTACTGATCCCTGGTGTAATTTCTTGGTCTCCCGAGACAGGCATATGCTGTGATCATATCTAATCATTATTTGTCACAAATAGTGATTAAAGTGTGATGGTGCCAGGTGTTGCAAAGTACCACAACTTGTTCATATCTAAAGCACCACTACTTTCTTTACTCGTGAAATTACAATTTCACTCTTTGAAAAAAATGTTTTTATATATATTTCTCCGTTCCTTTAACACCACAAATACTGCTTAAATCTTTCTGAAATACAGTCCAAAGAGCTTTGTGGCAATGTTTACCTGGCTGTAGTGGGAGCACTGTATGCAGTGTGATTTTGGGGTCAGCAAGGTTTAGAGGACCTGTCTTACCCCTGTGAATGTGCTCATACTTGTTATTTATCATTGCTGTATAAAGAACTATATATTTCTCAGCATCACTAAGTACAGTAACAGTCCTTTAAAAATAGATTATTGGGTTCTATCTAATTCTAACTGCTCTCTCTGATTTCTCAAAGGTTAAAAGAGAGATTGGCGATGTGGATATCCTTATAAACAATGCAGGAGTGGTGTTTGGCATAGAGTTTCTTGAACTCCAGGACCATCAAATAGAGAAGATATTTGACGTCAACATTCTTGCTCATTTCTGGGTAAGTTCACTTTGCCTTCAAAATGAAATGCTTCATATTTGTTTATTGTGGTTTGTGCTGTTTATAGGAGAGAATACAGTAAGTGTAGAAGATGCATTCCAACAATTGTATAATAATGGCAGAGGATGTAATACCAGACTCCTGAAAAATACATTCGTCAGTCAACATTTCGGGGTACAGAACACCTTCATCAGGATTTAAGAGTAATGAAACCTCTGCATTTTTATAGACATTCAGATGCCAAAACACCTGCCGAAAGACACATGCCCTGCCCCCCGAGGGCTGAAAGTGATGTCACTCCCAAAGAAAATGGAAAGAAAATCCCATTTATATAAAAGTATACTAATGAGCAACCTATATGTCTAAGAATATAAAAAAAAATGGCACATTGTTGAAAGCGACAAAGAAGTGTCTACTCATGTAAAATCACTACCAATTATGCTGTACACTAGAAACCCGAACTTGTGGAATATGCTGGTACAAGCAGACCCCTGTTGAGAAGTATGGAACCAAGATCAACCCCTTCTCTAACAAAATAGGTTGTCACCATTGTAAAAATTATAACACCTTGCACCTCGCGCATCTTAGGTTTTATTTTGTTACCATCAATACACAGAGGAAAAATTTGTCATACGAAGCTACAGACATTGCTTCGTCAAGCTGATGATGTCACGGCTTCCTATTGGCCCACAGGAGCTTTGAAACTCCGCCATAACATGAATCCTGGTTGACGAGCAGAGTGACTACCGGCACCTAATACGTAGGTAAGTATCTCGGGAAACAGAGGGACCCCGGAGCTGAAATGAACGGAGTGTCAGCTCCAGAGACCCCCTGCTTCAATCCTGAGTAAAAAAAAAATGTTTAAAAAAAGAGCTTAGATTGCCACTTTAAATAAGATAGAGATAAATATACAGTATGTGTCAGTTTTCAAAATGCTAATATTGAACTAAAGCCGCAAATTCTTATTTTTGTTTCCTTCCATCAGACCACCAAATCCTTTTTGCCTGCAATGGTGAAGAAAAATCAAGGACACATTGTTACAGTGGCTTCTATAGCTGGTCATGTCGGGATATTTTATTTGGTAGATTATTGGTAAGCATGTTTTTCTTATGTTTTGCAAATGATATTTCACTCTGCACTGCAGTAAAGCAAAAATGTGCAGATCAGCAAAGAGAGGGAAACTTATTTAATTAATGTGAAATGACACACACACACACAAAAGGGAAAAATGCACTAAATAGATAGATAGTTAGATTTGTGTGACTTGTATTTGTGATCACAAAACAGTGCAGTTCTGGCTTAGGTAAAGGGGTTAAATAATACAATACAATACCAGGCCCACCGTCCCTTTAGTACAAACAAATCATAATAGAAACACCTACTCCTTCATAGGAGCCTAACTACACAACCGCTCCAGCCCTCTCTAACTGGTAGCCGCCAGTTTAGCTGGTTAGCAGCACAAAACATGTACTATTACAGTATATATAAATGATATACACAGTCTCTAGGCACAGCGATATAATGCTTAGCTCTTATCTGTTTCTGTATGGGGGCACGGCCCCACGAGAGTTCAGAGAATCCCTCTGTAGTTCCAATATCCTGAGCAGGACATCCCTGCTTCCACGCAGTCTCGCGTCCTTCCTTCTTCCTGGGGTTAAAAGCCAGGCAGTTCCAGCAGGCTTCGCGACCAACATCCAGTGAGCCTAGGGGACTGCGCCAGCATCTTCCTAGCTGGGGAGAAGTCTCTCTCTATCCCTTCTCTGGGGAAAAGCAGTCTCTCTGTGTGCAGGCCACTTCCTGACTTTTAAACCCCCTGTTTCTTCAGGAGTGGTCTGCTTAATTAGTTGCAGCTGCAGCAAGCTTTCCAGGAGGAAGTTAACTGTTTGTACGCTGGAAAGCACCCTTACTGCACTACTGCACTATTCCAGCACTTATTGGTAGTGATTCTATCACAACATATATATATATATATATATATATATATATATATATATATATATATATATATATATATCTTCTTGAGGATAAGGACTTGAGAAATGTTCTAAAATCTACTCCACAATAGTTAGCAGGATCTCAAAAAATCTCAAAGATCTCATAGTGCACAGTCACTTTAATATAAAAAAATAACAATATAACATCTAAAAAGGATTGCCTCTCTTTGCAAACTCGGGGGACATACAAATGTGGCATGTGCAAGGCATGCCAATATGTAAAGTCTAGCAACACCTTCTACAACCGAGGAGATGCGAAATAATTCAAAATACACAGCTTTATCACCTGTAAAATAACTGGTGTTATTTATTTAATAACCTGTATTTGTGGACTCAAATATGTGGGAAAAACCCATAGACAATTCCGTAGGAGGATCCTTGAACATATAGGATCTATCTGACATTATAGATACCCCCATCTCAAAACATGTTAGGGAAAGACATGATGGAAACCAAGTAACCTTGCGTTTCCAAGGTATTTAACATATCTCACATGACAGATGAGGGGGGGAACTGGGACCGCAGACTCCAACAGGAGTCAATATGGATTTATAATTTAAACACCCAGAGTCTCAATTGTATTAATGAAGGTTGTGCATTCACATTATTTATATAGACTGAGACATCATTATAATGAGTGAATATCTAGTTCAAAATTCAATACATTCAGGTCCTCTAATTTATAATACTCCCCATGTCGGATTAAGTGATGTGCAACGTAGTCCTTTTAGCTCCTTCCATGTTGAAACTATAAAAAAAAAAATAACCTTCAATTTGTTAAATGTATACAACTTTCTAAATAAGTTATCTAAAACGAGGCTTGTGCGCCTTAATAACTTTACATTTATAATGATGTAGAACTCCCCATCCTTGTACTGAATGACCATTACTTTTACCTTAAGAGGCATGCACATAACCAACAAATTGAGCGTCTCTAAATACCCAGGGTGATAAAACACTATAAATGGATGTGTGAGATGTCACAAATGGCAGAAGGAGGAGAGCTGAGCTCAATGTTCCTATTGCAGGACTTGGTGGTTCAGAAGGAGGCTGTTCTAGTGCTGGGGCGGTCTCTTTCTTACTATTATTTAGAGCTTGATAACAGCTATGAAGCTACATTATAGATTTCTAGATTTATAAGATAAACCCCCAGTATCTGAGAAGTATTTAGTATATTCGAGAGGACTTTAGACTCCAATATCCATACATGAAATAACTATGGTAGCCATCTTTTTTTTTTTTTTACTTATTTTTTATTTAATTTTTTAGAAAAACATAGGGAAAGGGATACAGAAATAGAGAAAGGGGGAGGGGGTACCACCAATTTAACACCGGTATAAAACAAAACAGAACTACAACGACACCAGACAATCACAACTCCACATATTACACAGAATTGCCAACTCTCAGTCTGCAGTTGTCAACTCAGTCTGCAGTGACTCAAAAATTCACCTATTCACCCTTGAGTACCAGGGCTCCCAAACTTTTTGAAAATTTCTTAAGTTATATCTCACATAAGCTATTAGTCTTTCCATAGATTGCACCTTATTTACTCTTGAGATGATCTCTCTCCTGGATGGGGATTGGAGCTTTTTCCAGGCACCTGCGATTGCACGTCTTGCCGCGGTCAGAATATGTAACAATAATTTAGCTTTCTTTTCATTTAAATTATCTAGCGGCTTACCCAGAACCATTATAAACAGGTCTAGGGGGATCCTTATCCCAATAGTTTCTCGCACCAAATTCTGCACTATTCCCCAGAATCTCTGTATTTTTGGGGACACCCACCAGATATGGGCCATATCCCCGACGACGACGCAACCTCTCCAGCAAAGATTTGTGGTCTCTGGATGAATCTTGTCAACCTCTGAGGCGTCAGATACCACCTGAAAATAACTTTCTAAATATTCTCTTTAGATATTGTGCATAATGATGTATTCGTTGCATTGACTCAAATAACTTGCCAGTCTTCCCAAGAAATCTCAACCTAAAAATCACATGGATCAATGGGCCCACGATTGCAGGGAGCCTTAAATTCCTTAGAAATTACAATGTTGAGATAAGACCCCACTGATAATTTATTTTTCTACATTGTTCTTCGAATACAGAACACTCTGGGAAAGACCCACGCGGGGACAGCTGCCTAAGATAATGAGAAACTTGCAAAAATCTGAACACCTCAGCACCTGTGAAGGAATATCTCTGGCAAAAATTGCTAAAGTTTAATAATTTACCATTCATAAGTATATCCTCCGCATCTCTAACATTTTTAGCCTTCCATAAATCGAAAGTAAAACATTCAGAACACCTACAAGCTCATATTGAACCCCCAAAGTCAGGATTGTCAAAAAATAGAAGTACATCTCGAAGAAGCTGAGGATAGTTGATAATAGATTTGGCCCTATGCCAAATTAAAACATTTTTTTATTACTGATGAATCAAAGAGGTCTGCTTTAGAGCATTTTGTGGGCCTATTATTCCACAGAAGGGCTGGGAGTGCCGCGGAGCTATTAAATATCATTTCTATATCTACTCAGATTGATTTTCTTGGGAATGCCAAAAAATGATCTGTTTCATATGGGACACTAAGTAATATTTCCTAATATCAGGGACCTCCAGACCCCTCTTTCTCGCGAGCATAATCCGGAGTTTCTGGACTGTCCTTTCTTTGACTCCGCGCTGATGCTTCCGGTGGTCTCTTGGGCCTTTGGGGAACATTGCAGTTTCATCGATTGTTGGCTGTGTACACGAAGGGCTCCAAGGAAATTCTCCGACTCCAGGAATGTTAACAAAATTGCTTCCCGTCTCTGTTTATGAATAAACAGAATGGGAAGGCCCATCTATAGCAGATCTCGTTGTCTCTAAGGACCACTGTGACTGGGCGGAGGATTCTTCTTCTTCTTGAGATTGGAGATCTGGAAAGATCCTGGAAATTCACATATTCTTGATTCCTACGGCCTCTCATTATTTTCTCCTTGTTGGTGTAATAGTGTAATTTGACTAGTACATCCCTCCATTTCCGAGGATCCGCAAATCTTGGACCTGAGGCTTGATGTTCTCTGTCGATATGGTGATCACTTGTTAGAAGCGACGGGACTATTTGGGTAAATAGATTTGTTAAATAGGGTTGCAGCTCACCCGGATCCAGGATATTTCTTATTCTGAGGTTTTGCCTCCTTTCCCGATTTTCAAAATCATCGACGGTGTCATTCAGGTTCCTGATTTCGTCATTAAGTCTGAATAGCTCATTTTCCATAGAGCCCTGACTTTGCAGGGATTCTTCGAGTTTATTTTCCAGCTGCACAGTTAGTTCTGTCCGGGAAGTCAGACCTGCCTTAAATTCAGCAACAGCCTTGTCGAGAGTCACTTGAAAAACACCCTGCATATTCTTTTAAACAGATCTTTTAAAGCCCTTGGCTGATTTGGGTATTTTCTTCTGTTTCTTGTTCTTGCTCTGTGTCGGTAAAGTTTCATCCTTGTTGTTGTGACTGTTCCTGCTCCTATACATGCCAATCTTGATTTTCAGGAACCGGGGAAGTAGCTTTTTGGAGGTACCGGAACACTGAGGGGGTCGCTGGCTTGCGATCCTTCGTGAGGGGGGGGGGGCATCCTGTAGGTTCCGCTGGCAGGCGGGAGTTGTTTTTGGGCAATTTTAGCCAGTTTTGAGGTTTATGTTGTCCACAATCGTAGCGGAGTCCATTGAGCTACCTTAGAATGCTCGTCGACGCTGCGTTCGCGCCCCCCATCTGTTTTTTTAACGGGGAGATAGAACTACTTTGTGCATCAATGAGGGGTGTGAACAACAAACTCCTTTCACTAAACATCCTATAACTTCAAACTGTTTACTCTTTTTTTGAGAATTCGATTAAACAAACTAGATATAGACAGCTATAGATATGGTTATAGATTAATGATACATACTATATACTGAACAAAAGTGCTATAAACGTATCTAAAGTTGCACTTAGAGAACTCTCTCTTTTTCAGTTATGTGCATATACAACTAAGATCTCTACTATAAACTAGGAGCCGAAAGCTCTATACTTTGTGCTTAAGAAAACTCATCTGGCTGAAGAATAACTTTTTGACTATAGATTTACAGGGTAATTTTTCTAGCACTAATTCTGGTGCTACATGTTAGTGTTGCACTTTGAAAGTGGTCTCTCTTTAAATCATTTCTACTAGATCTGTCATTTAAGGCAGCTAATAGATACAGTTCCAAATGAATGACACTAATATAAGTATTAAAAAAGTATTTAATGTCACTCTTAGAGAACTTTCATCCAGCGTCTTGTATATATAATTACGATTTTCCCTATAGGCTAAGGACCTTGAGTTCCAAGTTCTGTATCTAACAAAACATTTCTGGCTGAGAAATACCTTTCCGGCTATTGACCCACAAGGGTTTTTGTTGAGTTAAATTGTTGATATTACATGTTACATTTTAATAATTGTTTGTCCTTTAAATATTTTTTATGCATTTGATCATTATCCTGACTAGAAGTCATGAGCACTGAACTCTACCCCTGTCGCTCTGCTAAAGGGGCCAATAAGAAATGTTCTGGCTACAGGTTAATTGCCTATGTTAAAAATGTGTGAGACAATTCTCACTGCTCCCGCAGATAAATGCTATGAATAATGCAACCACAGATTATAACAGGTGAGAATTGTGAGAGGGTGAGGAAATCAGGTTACCATATAATTAGAGAACCCCATCTTTTCAAGA
The DNA here is from genome assembly GCF_040206685.1 of Ascaphus truei. Classification (NCBI taxonomy): domain Eukaryota; kingdom Metazoa; phylum Chordata; class Amphibia; order Anura; family Ascaphidae; genus Ascaphus; species Ascaphus truei. The sequence continues at coordinate 318,842,630 of NC_134483.1, forward strand.
TTAAGAGCTTTATGAGCTAAGGAACTATTTTATATAAACAGAGTCTATCTCTGTCTCTCACTCTGTCTCTCTCTCTGTCTCTCTCTCTGTCTCTCTCTCACTCACTCAATAATTGAAAGTATTATGCTGAGTACACTCGCCTCACTTTTAATTGTTTTTATCTAGTTCGACAATACAAATGTATTTGATATATTTGTTAGAAAAATTAATTTGAATTTATACACATTTTTCATTGATACTAATGGGCATTTAAAGGGTGCAGCACAAAAGATCTAACTGTTTTTCCTCACCCCTATATGTTGTAATTATTTAGATTTTACCTAGCACCACCCTACAACTATACCTCCATCATTTTGTTGAGCTGGACCATCCATGCCTATATATTTAAAATTCATCCAAACTCACAATAAATTGTACATGTCATCAATGTAAAAAGAGCATATAGAGAAGCAAGTCTATTGGAAATAACAGCTCCGTGTGTTGCTCACGTCTGACTCCACCAGCGACCGACTCTCCACAGCTCGGTAGTTCTCAGGGTCTGACATCACAATTTACGGAAGCCTCTGAGGACGAGCGATATTACAGCTGATTGAATGTTACTTGCATGCAGGATTGTATTGTATGTCTTTATTTATATAGCGCCATTAATGTACATAGCGCTTCACAGTAGTAATACATGTGGTAATCAAATAAATAACAGATAATATAAATAACAGATCATGGGAATAAGTGCTTTAGACATAAAAGTAAAATTTCGGAAGAGGAGTCCCTGCCCCGAGGAACTAACAGTCTAATTGGTAGGTAGGTAGAACGTACAGAGACAGTAGGAGGGAGTTCTGGTAAGTGCGTCTGCAGGGGGCCAAGCTTTATGTATCGTGCTGAGAATATCCACAGTGCTATTCATATGCTTCTTTAAGCAAGTGTGTCTTAAGGTGGATAGAGAGGGTTCTAGTCGGGTACTGAGGGGAAGGGCATTCCAGAGGTGTGGGGCAGTCAGTGAAAAAGGTTTAAGGCGGGAGAGGGCTTTAGATACAAAGGGGGTAGAAAGAAGACATCCTTGAGAAGAACGCAAGAGTCTGGATGGTGCATAACGAGAAATTAGGGCTGAGATGTAAGGAGGGGCAGAAGAATGTAAAGCTTTAAAAGTGAGGAGAAGAATGGAGTGTGAGATGCGGGATTTGATCGGAAGCCAGGAGAGGGATTTCATGAGGGGAGATGCTGAGACAGCTCTAGGAAAGAGTAGAGTGATTCTGGCAGCAGCATTTAGGATAGATTGTAGGGGAGACAGGTGAGAGGCAGGAAGGCCGGACAGCAGGAGGTTACAGTAATCAAGACAGGAGAGAATGAGGGCCTGAGTCAGAGTTTTAGCAGTCGAGCAACAGAGGAAAGGGCGTATCTTTGTTATATTGCGGAGGAAAAAGCGACAAGTTTTAGAAATGTTTTGAATGTGAGGGGCGAATGTGAGAGAGGAGTCGAGTGTGACCCCTCGGCAGCGTGCTTGGGCTACTGGGTGAATGATTGTAGTTCCAACTGTAATGTGGAAGGAGGTAGTAGGGCCAGGTTTGGGAGGAAGTATGAGGAGCTCTGTTTTAGCCATGTTGAGCTTAAGGCGGTGGAGGGCCATCCAGGATGATATAGCAGAGAGACATTCAGAAACTTTGTTTTGTACAGCAGGTGTAAGGTCAGGTGTTGAAAAGTATATTTGTGTGTCGTCGGCATAGAGGTGATAATTAAACCCAAAAGATGTTATTAGGTCACCTAGAGAGAGTGTGTACAGAGAAAAGAGAAGAGGTCCCAGGACAGAGCTCTGGGGTACCCCCACAGAGAGATCAATAGAGGAGGAGGTGTTAGCAGAAGAGACACTAAAAGTACGATGGGAGAGGTAGGATGAGATCCAGGATAGAGCTTTGTTCCGAATACCTAGAGTATGGAGAATGTGGAGGAGAAAAGGGTGGTCCACTGTGTCAAATGCTGCTGAGAGGTCGAGTAATATGAGCAGAGTGTAATGACCTCTGTCTTTGGCAGCATGGAGGTCGTCAGTTATTTTAGTGAGGGCTGTTTCGGTGGAGTGAGCAGTGCGGAAGCCAGATTGTAGAGGGTCTAGGAGAGAATAGGTGTTGAGAAAATGGAGCAAGCGAGAGAATACAAGACGTTCAAGGAGTTTAGAGGCAAAAGGCAGGAGGGAGACAGGTCGATAGTTAGAAAGACTGGTAGGGTCAAGCTTGCTGTTTTTGAGTAATGGTATGACTGTTGCATGTTTGAAGGAGGATGGAAAGGTTCCAGAGCAGAGGGAGGAGTTAAAAATGTGTGAGCGTAGGGATTATAGTAGGAGCTAGAGGTTTTAGGAGATGGGAGGGAATGGTGTCAAGAGGGCAAGTGGTAGAGGGAGAAGAGGCGATCAACAGCAACACATCCTCTTCTGAGACAGTGGAAAAAGAGCCAAGGAAGGCAGGAGGAGAGTTAGGAAGAGGCGTAGGATGGGAGGAAGAAACAGAGGGGATGTTCTGCCGTATGGATTCCACCTTTTCCTTAACATAGTCAGCAAAGTCCTGAGCGGAGATGGAGGAAGGAGAGGCAGCTGAGGGTGGTTTGAGTAGAGTATCAAAGACAGAGAACAGTCGGCATGGGTTAGACTTGTGCATGTTGATTAGTGCAGAAAAGTAGGCTTGTTTAGCTTGCGAGAGGGCAGAGTTGAAACAGGATAGCATAAATTTGTAGTGAAGGAAGTCTGCGAGAGTGTGAGACTTCCTCGAGAGGCGTTCAGAGGAACGAGTGGAGGAACCCTATGTGTTTCGTTGGTGAACCACTTCATCAGTTGAATATACATATACCATATTTAAATTAGCATATTTCCCAGGTATCTCAGCTGTGAATATAAACAATGTCACTGCAATTGTTTTTAGACCTTTATTTGCCTACAAAGTTTGAGTGAACTTTTGGGGCATTTTCTCTAACAAATAGCAAATAAAAATACCACTTCTGAGCAGATTCATGTCTCAGATAGGTCCACAACCCTGCCTTTCCCCATTATCTCTTTGCATTCAATGCTTATACAGCAGCCAGGGAAATTGGGTAATGACATGCAAATGAGCACTCACAGTGCGTCACTCTGTGTTTCTTATCCATTTTAACATGGATCCCTATGTGTCATGGGAAGCGACTGCAGGCTGGAGTCCAGTGCCTGGAACAAGCTATCCGGCGGGTACCAATGGTCAGGAACGAAGCAGAGGTCCGGGCTGGTGGCAGGCAAAGGATGGTCAGCAACAAGCTGGTGGTAGACAGCGAGCAGTGCTCTGTAACAGAAAGAGATCAAGGCTAGAAAGAGGCAAGCGTATTAAGGTCCGATCAGTGTCTGGAACACAGCAAAGAAAACAGTTACTGCGAAGTGACAGTGACCTTGAATACTGGGAACATTACAATAAACAGGCAACTGTGAGCAGGAAGGGGAGGTCTTATATAGGGTTGGCTGAAGGTAAGGGACTGCTGCAGGCAATCAGGCATTTAGAGAGTAGAATTACATATTTAAGTAATAATCCCCCAAGAACAGGGCATTACTGGCCAATAATTCCCTGGCTGGAAGAGTTGAAGGCCCGAGGCAAAGCCGAGGGACTTTAACCCAGCAAAGCATTATTGGCCAGAAATGCCCTGTTCTGAGGTGATTATTATACTATTATAGGGTAAATGTAGGCGTTTTTTTTTTCCAGAAAAAAGATAGACACTTTTGTAGTCATATTGATTTTTAACAGCATGATTGTCTACATTCTTATGTTTTTACTGTAAGTTTATTAAGAGGATATTGTACATACACACAGTACTTTATATATACACACACACTGCAGACCCCCCCTCTATACACACAAACACTCTGCAACCACCCCTCTATATACACAAACACAATCTGCAGTCTCCCCTACACACTCTGAAGCCCCCCTCCTCTACACCAACAAAACACACTGCTGCCCTCCTCCAACCTCTACACTCACAAAACACACACACACAACACACAACAGCCCCCCCTCTACACCCACAAACACACACCCCTGTAAACCCACAAAACTGCAGATACACACACACCAAAACACACTGCAGCCCTCCTCCACCCTCTACACCCCCTGACACACACACACACACATACACACACACACACACACACACACAAACACTGCAGGCCCCTCTACACCACAACACACACAAACACCCCCACAAAACATACACCAACAGAAGACACACACACACCAATAAAAAAACTTTGCTGTCCCCCTTTACACCCACAAAACACACAAAAGACACACAAACCTTTCCCCTCACTCTCCTGTGCAGAGCTCTCTGCAGGCAGTGTGCGGGAGGAGTCAGTGCCTTGCTGGTGTGTTCTGTCCAATCACCTCCCCTGTCTAAGAGCTGATCTCACTCTTTATGAATGAGAACTGAAAGCTGATTGGCTGAAAAACTTGGCAGGGTGCCAACAAATCTAACACAACACCAGCAAGCTCTTTTTGGAAACCCCTGAGCCCCCACAAAATATATATATGTATATGTGTCAAAATGGAGTGCTATTGAGCGTGGCATATGTATACAACAGACGACAGAGAAGCCCAATGCTACATCCAACATGACAGAAATACACAGTAAAATACTTATATATTCTCTTGAAATAGGGTCATTTAGTTTAACCCTTTGGCCAAAGCGTTGTAAGCTTGCGAGCCACGTCAAGGCAGACACCTGTTCGCAAGTCCTAACACTACCAGATAAAATACTAATATACCTCTATTAGGATTAAAATTCTCATTTACCTCTATTAGGAGGGAGAAAGACCACAGTGGGTCTATGTCCAGCAGAATGAGGAACTTGCAAACTAGGGAAGTGGGGAGGGGCGGGCTTAAAACCTGGGAAGGAGGAGCCACTAACCTCCACCAGCTGGATGTAGCATTGGGCTTCTCTGTCGTCTGTTGTATACATATTCCACGCTCAATAGCACTCCATTTTGACACATATACATATATATATTTTGTGGGGGCTCAGGGGTTTCCAAAAAAGAGCTTGCTGGGGTTCTGTGTTTTGTTAACCCATTCTCAGCTGTTCCAGCTGGTGGAGGTTAGTGGCTCCTCCTTCCCAGGTTTTAAGCCCGCCCCTCCCCAGATCTCAACTGATTCCAAGACTTCAGGGCAATTTGGTCTAATCTTGACCCATACTCAAGCCCAGAACTCTGATGGCCGTGAGATTCGCAGCACGCCAGTAGCAGTCTAGCAGGAAAACTCCTGGCTAGGATTAAGGACCAGAGTTCAAGACCTGCCAGGGAAATTGCTGAAAATAAACTTATGCATGCATGCACATCCCGGGTTAAAGAAGTGCATGGCCAGTAAACCTACTCACAGAGAGCTGTTTAAAAAGTAATAAATAGTCATCCACATTTATACCACCATAGGGCTATTTTCATCGGCTGCTAAACTGGTGTAAATATTGTGCATCAAACTTATCATGGAAAAACATCCCATTCATTTGAATGGAAATGCTTTTCTTTGACAAATCTAGTTCTCTTTTTTTGCCCCACTTTTGCAGTTGGAAGATTTTAGTAAATTGATCCCTACGGGTTCAGTACAGGAACAGTCTGAAATAAGGTACAGAGCAAATAAGGAGGTTAAAGGCTTTTATTGCTTCTAGACAAATAGTTAATTCGTTATTTTTGTTTGCAGTGCCACTAAATTTGGTGCAGTTGGCTTCCACAAGAGTCTGACAGCAGAACTTGCAGCCCTGGGGAAGGACGGCATAAAAACCTCGTGTTTGTGCCCTGTGTTTGTGAACACTGGATTTGTCCAAAATCCAAGTACAAGGCAAGTATAAGGTGACAAAAGTACCTGTTCAAGTGTCGAACATGTCAGTATATTATCCACTCATCCATTAGGTTGGATACTCCATCAGTTTCCTTAGAGGAAAGAATTGGCCACTCACCAATAAATCATTTCATATTGAGTCAAAACGTGCTAGTTATTATTATACAATACTGACAGCACTGTACATATAATTATGCAGGCACGAATCCCTGCCCAGTTGAGCTTAGACCATCATTTTGGTGTCTGAGTAAGGGGAACACAAACTGTATGCACGCGTTCTTCTTAACAGCCACGTAGTCCTTTAAATACAGCATTGTTGGGTAATATTGGTGACCCTTGTGGAAACTAGCAACAAAATGTGTCTCTGGCAACATTCTGTGAACACCACTGACAAAGGAATCGAGAAACATTTTGAGGACCAAGCGGCACCGGATTCACACCTCACACATTTCTAACCGAAACTGTTTGTGCGTGTGATAGGAAAACCTGCAAAGGAACCGAGGTACACATTTTATAGAGGTCTCTGCTCGCTGTGTAGGGGGTCTGTTTATTAAAGTCTCCCGGCTGCAAACAAAATGGTGCCAAGTTTACCAAGGAAAAAACAATCCCATTAAAACCATTAGGAGTTTGAGGGATATTTACCAATGTCTCCTGGCTGCAACACTGGGGGTTATCAGTACATATAGACTGCAGATCAGATAAGGTATATCTTTGATCAATATAGTATATATATATATATATATATATATATATATATATATATAATTTAGTGCTAGTTTGGCACTATGTTGCCCTGTTTTTGATCCAGTTTTACAGCCGAGAGACATTAGTAAATAGGCCCCTGTGGTAGGGCCAGGCTTACCTTTGGCAGGGCCCAAGGCGACATGCCGACAGGTGCCCTCCTGCTGCAGCGTAATGCCATCACAGCACAACAACATCACATTGTCATGGCAAAGTGTCACATCATCATGATGTCATGGCGTTACAATGTCACATTGTCATGGCAATGCACTATGTCGCCATGATAAGACACTGCTGAAGGCTCTTCCGCATAAGGTAAGACTTCCCCCAGCTACACACACCTCCCCCCGCCCTACCTTGGGCTGAGCTGCTGTGCGGTCATGCGCTGGTTTGGGGACTCCCCAGCTCCCTCCTCCATCTCACCCCTCTCCTGTCAGGCAGAATTTGGATCCTGGTGCCAACAGTAGAAGGGAGAGGAGAGAGTGGTGGCCCTGTGTTTTACAAGTCTGGTGCAATATTTGACATCAGTTAGTTTTGCATCTAGGAGACTTTGATGAATGATCCCCATACATTTTTTAGACCACTTTAATCTCCCAGTTTCCCATGCCTATGTAACTTGTTTTCTCTGCTGTTATCTAGTTTTTAAAGTGCACAGAACAGCTGAGTTCACAAAAATGAAGAATGCTCAAGGATCCTTAAGCTATTTATTGGTTTGACTATTTTCCAGGATGGGAATATAAATAACTCGACAGGGTGATGAGCTCCAGCAGCTTATCCAGAGATCCCTAACACTGAGCAAGGCTATGAACATGCTCCACTGACATTTTATATAGCATTTACAGCAGAAGTTTTACAGTGCTATGGTATTGTTTTTCTAGAAATTACCAATGAGTCAAGCTTTGATCTGGCTCACTATGAAAAGGTTGCTCCAGTTTTTATTCATTTTTTTCAATAAGGGAAACAGATTTAATAAAATGAAAAAAAAAAACTATTTTAAAGGATTGGTTTCTTTAATAAACCAGTTGCTATTTTTTTTTCTTTGGGACAAATGCAAAAAAAGGGCTTGAGAAATGTCCCCTCGCTTCAGTGTTGCAATATGTGTGTTTTCAGAAATACAGAAAAATATTGTAATTTATCACAGAATAAATACGTATTTTGCAATATTGTTGCAAAATGCTTTGTAGAATTGTTTTATCACAGTTTCAGCTACTGTTTCCAATATCATGGGGATTTCTTTTGATAGTATGTGTACGTGACAAGACTAAGTATCAGGTTGTGAATCGCCCAACATTGAAACACTTTTGAGATGGGAAATAGAGTATTGCATTGAAGGACACATATCAATGTAAAATCTGCAGCAATATAGAGGTCAATTATCAAAGTCTCCAAGCTAAAAAACTGTGGCTAAAAAACTGCACCGATTAATCAAAGAAGAAAATGACATTGGTTTTGATAGAGATGTTTGTCCGTGGTCAATTTGGTGCAATTTTGCTGCCCCTGTTTCGCAGTCAGGGGACTCTGATACATTTCTCCCTTTGTTTTTACCTGATTGTTGGAGGCCATATAAAGACAAACAAAAAAGACAAATATCAACTTTCAATAATGCAACTTTAATGTTATTTTTGGGCTAAAAGAGTTGTTCAATGAGTGAAGAAACGGACTCTGTAAGCAGTGACGCTGATCTTGAAGAAGGGGAGCGTGGATCCATTCCCGGTGTCAGCTCCTTGTGACCTTGGACAAGTCACTGTCTCTCCCCCTTGCGCCTCAGGCACCAAACATATTGTAGATTGCAAGCTTGTCAGGGCAGGGACTGTCTGAGCCTGTACATTTCTATGCACTGGGTGCTATATTGTAATTGGGAAGTTCTTGAAGCCCAGTGGGAGAAAAGCACTCTATAAAATAAAAATTTCTGCAGCATTAATATTTACTTTGTATGAGCCTAGAGCCTAGATCTGCTGAGCACAAACAGTTTGTTTTCCTTATCTTGGCACTGGTGGCCAACTTCACAAAAGATTAATGATAGCAGACTGTTTAACCTTTCCACAGAATCTTACGTTTTCAACCCCTGTATGCCTTTGTATACTGGAAATAGCTTAACACTCTTTCTCCAAATTAAACTCAAACTGCCTCCTGTGGGTCTCTAATGCAGAGTAAAAGTTGCTTTCAGCAGTGAACTGTTATTAACAATGAGCCTAAGGCACCCCAGCAATGCAGTGCAAATGCAGTGCAAATGTAAATATATACAGTAATAGTGACAGAAAGAAGCATATACATGTCATACAGAGGTAATGAGATATGAACGTTTTTTTCTTTTGAAAATCTCAGTTATAAAACTTCACCAAAACAGTTGCGGAAGAAAATACTTGCAATGGGGGTTTTCTTTGGCATTGGCACTTTTCGTTGCAGAGTTTGTTATTCCGTTTTGCAGCCAGGATACTTTAATTAATAGTACGTATCCTAGCTGACTCTAATAATGTCATTTATCAAAGTCTCCTATCTGCCAAACTAGGGCAAAAACTGATGCAAAGGTACAGCACCAGATTACCCAAACAACAAATTGGCTTTAATCTGACATTTTCTTGTTCAGTTTCCAAGGGGCCACATGTCGTCCTTAACCCCTTTGCTGCACGAGGGGGCCAGCAACGCATCATGCAGTCCTTGCAGCCTGCGGTTTCTGGTCCACCTGTTGCCCACCGCTGGCTTACTAAGGGTTGAGAAAATGTTTTAGGTTAAAGATCAATAAGGTTCATTCACATGTTACATATTATTTTCTCTTTACCGTTAAAGGGAAAGTGCTCTGTTTTGGCATTAGCAACCATTTGGGGCATATGAGGTATATGTATCAAGGCAAAAACCGTGGAATTCTGGGGCAACCTAAAACTTTGCTCCATGTGTATCCCAGAAAAAGTCCCATCAATTCGATTTTTTTTTCCTTTCTGTATTATGTGCTTCAGTTCCACTCTTTCACTAAAAACAAAAATACAATCGTAATTCATTATACTTATGATTAATAATAAGATTATGTACTGAGACAGTATATAGACATCTTTCTCTCTGCCGTCCTCGCCCTTCTAACCCCAGACCCTGGCTAAACTTCCACACACGCATGCTGCGTTCCTCCACTCGTTCCTCTGAACGCCTCTGGAGGAAATCTCATACGAACGCAGACTTCATTCACTACAAATTTATGCTATCCTGTTTCAACTCTGCCCTCTTTCAGGCTAAACAAACCTACTTTTCATCACTAATCAACACACACAAGTCTAACCCACGCCGTCTCTTTTCTGTCTTTGACTCTCTACTCAGACCACCCTCAGCTGCCTAATCTTCTTCATCCATCTCACCTCAGGACTTTGCTGACTTTTTTAAGAAAAAGGTGGAGTCCATACGGCAGAACATCCCATCTGTTGCCTCCTCCCATCCCACAATGCTTCCCAACTCTCCTCCTGTCTTTCTTGACTCTTTTTCTGCTATCTCGGAGGAGGATGTATCACTGCTGATCTCCTCTTCGCCCTCTACCACTTGCCCACTTGACCCCATTCCCTCCCATCTCCTAAAACCTCTTGCTCCTTCTATAATCCCTATGCTCACACAGATCTTTAACTCTTCCCTCTACTCTGGTACCTTTCCTTCATCCTTCAAGCATGCAACCGTTATACCATTACTCAAAAACAGCAAGCTTGACCCTACCTGTCCTTCTAACTATCGACCTGTCTCCCTCCTGTCTTTTGCCTCCAAACTCCTTGAACGTCTTGTATTCTCTCGATTGCTACACTTTCTCAACACCTATTCTGTACTAGACCCTCTACAATCTGGCTTCCGCACTGCTCACTCTACTGAAACAGCCCTCACTAAAATAACTGACGACCTCCACGCTGCCAAAGACAGAGGTCATTACACTCTGCTCATATTACTCGACCTCTCTTCAGCATTCGACAACGTGGACCACCTTCTTCTCCTTCACATTCTCCATACTCTTGGTATTCGGAACAAAGCTTTATCCTGGATCTCCTCTTACCTCTCCCATCGTACCTTCAGTGTCTCTTTTGCTAACACCTCCTCCTCCTCTATTGATCTCTCTGTGGGGGTACCCCAGGGCTCTGTCCTGGGACCCCTTCTCTTTTCTCTCTACACACTCTCTCTAGGTGACCTAATCACATCTTTTGGGTTTAAATATCACCTCTATGCCGACGACACACAAATTTACCTTTCAACCCCTGACCTTACACCTGCTATACAGACCAAAGTTTCTGAATGCCTCTCTGGAATATCATCCTGGATGGCCATCCGCCGACTGAAACTTAACATGGCAAAAACAGAGCTCCTTATACTACCTCCCAAACCTGGCCCTACTACATCCTTCCACATTGCTATTGGAAATACGATCATTCACCCAGTAGCCCAAGCACGCTGCCTAGGGGTCACACTTGATTCCTCTCTCTCATTCTCCTCTCATATTCAAAACGTTTCTAAAAGTTGTCGCTTTTTCCTCCGCAATATCACAAAGATACGCCCTTTCCTCTGTTACTCAACTGCTAAAACTCTGACTCAGGCCCTCATTCTCTCACGTCTCGATTACTGCAACCTCCTGCTGTCCGGCCTTCCTACCTCTCACCTGTCTCCCCTACAATCTATCCTAAACACTGCTGCCAGAATCACTCTACTCTTTCCTAAATCTGTCTCAGCGTCTCCCCTGCTGAAATCCCTCTCCTGGCTTCCGATTAAATCGCGTATCTCACACTCAATTCTACTGCTCACTTTTAAAGCTTTACATTCTTCTGCCCCTCATTACATCTCCGCCCTAATTTCTCGCTATGCACCATCACGACTCTTGCGTTCTTCTCAAGGATGTCTTCTTTCTACCCCCTTTGTATCTAAAGCTCTCTCCCGCCTTAAACCTTTCTCACTTTCTGCCCCACACCTCTGGAATGCTCTTCCCCTCAATACCCGACTAGCCCCCTCGCTATCCACCTTTAAGACCCACCTTAAGACACATCTGCTTAAAGAAGCATATGAGTAGCACTGGATAATCATGGACACATGACACAAAGCTTGGCCTCCTGCAGACGCACATACTAGTATTCCCTCCTACTGTCTCTGTACGTTCTCCCTACCTACCAATTAGATTGTAAGCTCCTCGGAGCAGGGACTCCTTCCTTAATGTTACTTTTACAGTATGTCTGAAGCACTTATTCCCATGATGTGTTATTTATATTTGTTATTTATATGACATGTATTACTACTGTGAAGCGCTATGTACATTTTATGGCGCTATACAAATAAAGACATACATACATACATACATCAGTGTAATTTTTCACGCTATTAAAACACTGCTATAATATCATGATTATATATCATGAACAATACAGATTATGCACAGGATACAAACATATGGAGGGAGATGTATCAATGTAAAGAAGAAAGTGCAAATAGAAGTTTGTGTTGACGCATTGCTCCATTCTCTGCTTGCATTTGCGATAAACGTACAGTATGACGCAAATTCTTAGCCAGAAAAATGTATGCCGCCTCAGACCTGGCGGATTTATTTTGCACAAATACAAGATACAAACATGACACGCAGAAACTCAGAGTTTGATACATCTCATTATAATGTGTGAATCATTTAAAGCCTCCCTAACTGCTCCTATTTACACTCCCCAAATTGTAAGGGGGCGCAAAACTTGGAGCAAAGAACTTGATACATTAACGCCAAGAGACGCAGGATGAAAATGCAGCAATTTGCATCACATTTTGCTCTGATACTTCTAATTAACTACAAAGGAGATTTACAAAAAGTTCCAATAAGGGGTATTGGTCCACGATCTTGCAGTAACTGCTATTCAAGTCTAAAGAGTTTAGTGAATACCAACCTATCACTGCTTTTTGAAAACTCATAATAAGAGATATAACTTCTGACTCTGCAGCAGTGATGCCTATGTTAATTGTGTACTGTAGGTATCAAGGAGTAATAAATGAGACACGCCTGTGGATATACTGTCAATAATATTTTACATAGCCAGAAGTGAAAGTCATGTCAATGTCATAGTTATGCAACAATAGGAGACGTATCTTTTTTGTTTTCAGATTATGGCCTGTTATGAAACCAGAGGATGTTGCAAAAGATCTAGTGGACGGAATATTAACCAACACGAAAATGATTATTGTTCCCTCTTCAGTGAAATTCTCTCTACTATTGGACCAGTAAGTTTTAATTTAAAAAAAAGAATCTTTCATTTTTCTTCCACTGTTTTTTTCCCTTTGGAATTACAAGGATCCAATAAGAACTCCTCTAACAACATCAAATTTCAGTTTACTGCAAAAAAAAATGTATTTTTACATGTAACATGTTCTCATATTAATATTTGGGGGTGTTGGGAGTCGTGTAACCCAGCGGTGTGCAAACTGGGGGGGGGGGGGCGCACCAGGGGGGGGTGGAAGAATTTCATGGGGGGTGTGCTCTTCCCCAGGCCATTTAAATTAAATGCCGGGGGATGCGTGAGGCCTCTGTAACTCACTTCCTGCCAGCCGAATCTTCGGCGATGTGTCGCCATGGCAACACGCGTCAGTTGACGCGGTGGGGTTACGTGACGTCACATGACCCGCGGCGTCGTTTGACGCCGAGTCATTGGAGAGGGGGCGTGAACGCTGCAGCTCCCGGGCAGGGGGGCGCAGCTCAATAAGTTTGCGCACCCCAGGTGTAACCTACAGTAATTTGTCATGAAATAAAGTAGATTATTTTGCAATCCAATAAACCATTTATAAATTATCACTAGCTGGAAAACCACCTAGTTCATTTTTCAAACCGTTAAATTTTTGGTCTTTCTGAGAAGTACTAAATGTGCAATTATTAATCCCTCTGGAAGAAGCCAATTTTTACTCCCAGAGCAAATATTATTGACCATAGTTTGTTTTTCATCTCTGTACCATTTTGCCTGTGCCAGGTGATTAATAGAATGAGGCGTGTATATACTGTATGTCACAGCTTCATTTATTCAGAGTCACATGTTCTATGGCTTGAAATTGATCACTATTTTCATGGTTGATTAGATTTGTAGAGACATATCTGGTTTCCGCTAAATTCTCTGGGATTTAGTCAAACAACAAAGGCATTATTTTGTATGCTTTGAAAATGCTGAACATATGAACAGCGGCTAACCCTCCTATAATAATGTCTGCTATCTGTTACATGCACTCTATGTCCTGGACAGCATTTTTCTCTAGAGTTAATCTATATGCATGAAGACACTCCCCCCGTGGGAGGCAGGAACGGCGCGCAGTCCAAAATGAAACCGCAGCAGGCAATGGTGATGAAGCACACGATTTATTCAAACATCAGGGTAAAAAAGTCTGGCAGATCCTCTTACGCGTTTCAGCCCGTGGGGCCTTTTTCAAAGAGTGATCCACCAGTGCACAAGCTGCCCTAATATGAGATGTCTGATCGAAAACACCTGCGACCAAACAATGATCAGCAGGTGCCTCAACAAACACGTCACACAGGGAATACAATAACAAGACATAAAAGGGTTAAAAAAACACACACAAATTGCAGAAATATGGCATAGGTTAAATGAGTACAAATAGAAATATGCATACTAAACCTACTAGCACTCTGCAACTAATATACAAAATAAAAACAATGTGGCATATCCAGACTCAATAAATAAGTAAATCAAAACGAATACAATACTATATGATATTTGTTGAAATAAATATAGGACAGAGGATGAAACAGATGTAAATAAATATAATAAAGTATATAACCTAATTAGAAATAAATAAAGAAGAAAAAAAAAACAAGGGGGGGGTGGGGAGGGGGGAGGTGAGGGGGAGGGGAGGTGGGGGGGAGGGGGGGAGGGGAGGTGGGGGGGAGGGGGGGTAACATAATCAAAACTATATAAAAAATGATATAATCAAGAAATCATAAAAAGTTATACTACAAAAAGTGTTGCAATTCCCAGTCCACGTTTAAACCATTTGGATACCATGTTTTGAGAGAGAAAATCCAATACATTTCTCTCCTATTGAGAAGTTGAATTCTATCTCCACCTCTAATGTTAGCGGGGACATGTTCAATGCCAATGAATTTAAAGTTAGATATACCTCCTTGTGGGCACTCAGAAAAGTGCCTAGGCACTGGATGTGTGATATCTTTTTTCCGAATAAGCCTCGCATGTTCAGAAATGCGCACTTTAAGTGGTCTAATAGTGCGACCGACATATCTCTTCTTGCACCCACATATGATGACATATATAACATAGCTGCTATTGCAATTAATAAAAGATCTAATTTTATGTCTATCTTTGGGTTGCACTGTGTGTATTCTCTTAGTGGGAACAGCAAATGGGCACCACTTGCACAATCCACATTTGTGAAATCCTATAGGTATATGTCCCTTTGAACTGGGGGGACATGATTGAAATAAACTTCTGGACACTGAAGTGGCCAATGTCTTGGCTTTTTTGAAAACAAATCTAGGGCCATTTTTTGTGATGGAATCCAAATCTGAATCTAATTAATCTATATGCACCGTTTTCTTTAAAACTGGCTAGTGTAGTAATTTTCTTTCCTACTTGGAAAGAGTGGAACATAGCCAAAACTCTCGCCTTAAAAGTTCATAAAAAAGCTACATAAGCTGTTTTTCTTTATCCCTAACTAGAAGACATACCCGACGATGCCCGGGATATTAATTTTCCCACTCCCCCTCTCCCTCTGCTCCCCCCTTCAGAGTTGCGTTCCCCCCCCCCCCCACCGCGTTCACATGTCCGATCCCCTCCCTTTACCAGCTCTGCCCCCCCCTCTTCACAGCTCCAATTCCCCCCCCTTGGTCACGGGCCGGTCTGGCCCCCCCCTTCACATGTCTAATTCCCCTGCCCCCCCCCCCCCTTCAGAGCTCAGCGGCGGCGGGTCACTGGCGGGGCGGGCGGGAAGGTTGGGACTCCCCCCCCCCCTTTAACAGGTAGGCAGCAGCGACTCACTGGGGGGGGCGGGTGTGAGGGTTGTAATCCTGCCCCCCCCCTTCAGAGCTCAGCGGCGGTGGCTCGCTGGGGGCGGGTGGTAGGCTAGTGATTTCCCCACCCCCCCTTCTGAGTGGGAGTCAGTGACTGGGTGGGTGAAAGGCAGTGACTTTGGGAGGCAGTGACTGGGTTTGGGAGGCAGTGACTGGGTGGGTGGGAGGCATTGACTTTGGGTGGGAGGCAGTGACTAAGGGAGGCAGTGACTTCAGGCAGTGACTTGGGTGGGAGGGAGACAGTGACTGGGTGGGAGGCAGTGACTTTGACAGTGACTTTGGTAGTGACTGGGTGGGTGGGAGGGCGGCAGTGACTGGGTGGGTGGGAGGCTGTGACTGGGTGGGTGGGTGGGAGGGAGGTGGTGGGTGGGTGGGAGGGAGGGAGGCAGTGACTGGGTGGGTGGTAGGGAGAAATTGACTGGATGGGAGGGAGGCAGTGACTGACTGGGTGGGTGGTTGGCAGTGTAGAGGGAGAAAGGGGGTGGCCTGGGATTAAAGGGGTTACACCCCATTTGGCCATCCCCTGACCTCACCCGGGAGACAAAGGGTCAACTGGGCTAAGACCCAGAACGGTGATTTAACCCCTGTTATGACATGTAAATGTGTATTCCCCTGTTTCCCCTGTTTTATTGTAACATCTGGTCTGCAGCACACACACACTGGGATCCATCCGGGAGCACAAGTGTTAATAGTTGTAAAGTGATTATAGCCCTTTGTGTAACTTTCCCGCCTTTTCAGGCACCATTTTGCAGGTTCCCATAGGCCGCCATTAGGGCTCAATGCTTTCTAATGGTGAATCTTGCTGTGGAGTCCTGTTCCTGAGAAGACCAGCAGATGGCGTCCGAGAGGGAGAGCGGCGGTTTCCCATTGAAAGTCAATGGGCTCATTGACTTCAATAGAGAAATCCTCGAGAGAGCTTTCCAGGAACGAGTTGGCTGCCGTCCAAACCGCTTAACCGCAAAGCGGATACATTTTCAATAGGAGAGCTTTGATCACTTACAAGTCAAGTTCAACGACAAGTGGCGTGGGAATAAACAGTTCTAGGGCCCCTAGGAATAAAATTCTTTCTGTCCCTAGTTCCTAGACCTCCCCCCACTTGACCACAACCGGGTCCCCGTATCCTGGACCCCTGATAAGGGTCGAACCGAGAAGAGCGGGCCGCACCATAGGTTCCAATGGCGGTGGCAGAAACAGCTCAGGAAAACGGCTAAGTGTCAAATGCTGAATTTTGGTATTCCATAGCTCCGGTTCCGGAGGGCCCAGAGAGTCGGGGTTTGGGGTATCTGTAGCCACTGCTCCTGCATCGCTGCAGAACCATCTTTGACCCTCTTGGACCAACCCAACGGAGTATGGACCCCCTTGAAGGTTCGGGATTTTTCCCATAGACTTCAATGGCAGCCAAACCCCATTGACCGGCTACGGCGGAAAACTCCCATTGACTTCAACGGCTGCATCACCCCGTTGAAAGTCTATGGCGGGGATTCCCATAGCCGCCAACGGCGGCGGTTTGCCATTGAAAGTCTATGGCGGCGAAGCCCGTTGTTTTCAATGGGGATTTAGGGAAAAAACGTGATTTAATTTACAGCGGAGATTTGTGTATTTGTGTATTTGTGTATCTCCGGTTTCCCAGGTCGTAGCAGGTTGCAAATTGGACCACAGGGTGTCCCAGTTCCGGCATTGAGAACTGGGAAGTTTGGACCTGCTGGACCCAAAAGAACTGGATATTTTAATATGTTTATGTTTTATCCAACATACTGTATTCCGAGATATGGGTAAAACTCAGAGGAAATTCCTTTGCATACCAGGGTAGCATATGGCCAGAAAGGCGACCCAATGTCTAGGACCTGAGTATGTTTCAAAGGATTTTGTCACCTCCACTGTTTGCATGAGGGTGGAGACTACTCAAACCAGAGCAGTCTTCAAGTGTTCCATTTCATACCTCACAACAAAGGATTTCCTGCCAGGTACTCCATTTGGTAGACTAGCTGGCATTCCTGATATAGAGGAGGGGTTATAGAAATGGGAACCCAGAGCTCTAATGCGCATATACCAACTAGCCGGGGGCATGGGTCAAAAAGTGTTCCCACGTTAACCACTGGCTGGAGTTAATTGAAAACCAATCCACGGTACTCAATGTTAAGGATAGGGCACAAAAGGTTTATAAACTGATGTCCACCCTGTCTCCTTTGTCTTCAATTTATCATCTGAATGCTACCTGATTGCGAGAGAATTGCTATGCTATATACTTCTCATTCCCCAACCCCAAAGTAAGTGTACTTCTTGTTTGTTACTGTATTATTCGTGTGTTCACCTATCCAAAGGAATAAATATACTTTATTATATCTAAGACTCGTCCCAGTTCAGACCCAGTGATAAATATATATCATCTGTTATATATATTTATGTGTGACCTTATACAGGCTGCCATAATCTCATCGTGACAGGCTAGTATAAGTTAACTGGTTGCAGCGTCGGGATTGAACTGGACCTAGATTACAGTATTCTGCGGGGTACTGTGATCTAGCAGGAACTTGATGGTAATTGCGAGTTCCTGGGTCTAAAGATATTGAACACACGTTAGTGCAAGAAGTAACGCAAGTTGTCACACCACCTCACCTGCTGCGACTCAGAACCATGAGTGAAGCGGAGAACGCCTATTACCTGAAAACTCGAAATCAGCTGAAGGACAAGTGCCGTGCCTATGGACTGGAATATGTGGACCAGGAGGTCGGGGACATGATTGCCGCAATCACAGCACATGAAGCCGAGCTTGCAGAGTCTCAGGATATGACTCAGCTCGCCCTTGTACAGCCGCCCGGAGATCAGGGACTGAACCCAGTGCCGGAGCGGCAGGATCCCGGGGAGGGAACAAGTGCACCTCCCGGGACAAGTGCGACAAGAGGGGCACTGATGGCTGCGGCCACCAGTCCGTTTACCCCCGAAATGTTGGCACTGATCACCACGTGGGGAGACCGAGGGACAGCGGAGGAGCGGCTAAAGTTTCTCTCAATGGAAGTGAACAGACCCGCTTATTGCCCCCCGGTCCAACCCCGCAAAGATGAACTCCAACTGGACAAGCACAGTCTCACCAAGTACGTGGAAGGCACTGATCGGATCGACATGTTTCTAAGGAACTTTGAAACGCAGTGCCGGCGGTACGGGGTGCTTCCCCAGCATAGGGTTGCACGCCTGGACCCGCTACTCTCCGGCTTGGCTAAGCAGACCTTGATGGCGCTTACAGATGAGTTTGCTGATGACTATGACCACCTGAAAGAACTTTTGCTGTTTCAGCACGGTTTTACCCCTGAAGCTTACCGGGGTAAATTCCGGCTGGAGGAGAGGCACCCTCAGGAGACCAATGTCACTTATGTGACCCGCATGGCTTTGTACTGGCTACACTGGGTGGAGGGCTCTGAGGCCAGGACTTAACAACGCCTGCTGGACCTCATCTTTCAGGAGCAGCTCATGCAGCAGTGCCCGCCGGCGGTGAGGGCTTTTGTGTATGATAAAAAGCCCAAGACCTACACCGAGGCGGCGAGGATGGCCGATGACTATGTGGTCAGCCAGTCCCAGATGACCGCCAAGGTACCAGCCAAAGCGGTAACCCCACCGGTGCCGGCCAAGAAAGCTGTGAGTACCCCCCAGTGGACCCAAAAGCCACCTGTGGGCAGCGGGTCACTGAAGGCGGGAGAGCTCCGGCATGAGCGCCAGTGCTACAATTGCAACAGCACTGGTCACCTCAAACCAGATTGCCCGGAACCCCTGCGGTCCAACGGACCCTATCGAGGGCAACGCACCCCAGCTGCGAAGCCGGTAGCCCGCGTGCGGGTGGCTTCCACCAAAGAACCAGGACCGGTCATGGAAACAACTCCCAGCGAGACGTCCCATGTCACCCCTATCCCGGTTTGATCGGTGCCTACAGCCAGGAGCGGAGGACATCTCGGCGCAGACCTGCAGCAGACGGACGGCTGGAGCAAACATCTTTCCCCAGTCACAGTCGGTGACCGGCAAGCAGTCGGCTTGCTGGATTCAGGAGCCGCAGTGATCCTGGTCCGACTTGATATGGTCCGGCCAGAGGAATTGATCCCAGGCGTTGGGATGCAGATCACTGTGGCCGACGGAGAGCCACGTTTCCTGCAGGTGGCCCGCATCTTTTTGGATTGGGGGGTGGGCAAGGGTGTGCGGGAGGTGGGGGTTTTACCCGGTTTGGATGCCCAATTCTTTTGGGCAACGACCTGGGACCGATGACCTGCACCTACGACCGTGTGCCCCAGCCCGCTGCAGTGGCGGCGGTTACCCGGAGCCAGACCGCGGCAATGCCGGTGGCAGCCGCTCCAGTCCCCCAGCCTTTGGGACCAACGTTAGCGGAGGGCGCAGAGGAGTCCGGGGAGGTAAGCCAGGGTCAGTTGCAACCACAGGCTGACTTACTGTTCCCCCTTACCTTGTCCCCTTCCCCTGACAATGACATGACTGGGGGGTGGCCAGACTTAGGAGCCCAGTTTAGGGAGGCAGTGAAGGCAGACCCTACCCTGGCCGGCGTGAGACTTCGGGCGTCCGAATCTCAGGCAGGGGAGGGCACTGAGCGCTGCCTATGGCATAAGGGACTCCTATACAGAGAAGAGGGGAACCCGGGGATAGAGGAGGGATTGACCGGTAAGCGACAGCTAGTAGTGCCCCAGGGGTACCGACAGCAACTGTTACAGGTAGCTCACTCTATTCCATTAGTGGGACATCAGGGGGTCACTAGGACGCGAGCCTGTTTATTGCAGAGTTACTACTGGCCGGGGGCATCCCGAGATGCGAGCAATTTCTGCCGCTCTTGTGATGCCTGCCAGCGAGTAGGTAAGGCGGGCGACCGTGTGAAGGCACCCCTGAGACCCCTACCGATAATAGGGGAACCCTTCCAGAAGGTAGCGATGGACCTGATAGGACCCATCATGATTCCTAGAAGGTCAGGGAAGCGCTACATCCTCACGGTGGTGGACTTTGCCACCCGGTACCCTGAGGCAGTAGCGCTTGGCACCATAAGTGTCAAGACAGTGGCAGCAGCTTTGCTGAACATTTTTGCTAGGGTAGGCTTCCCTAGTGAGATCCTAACTGATCAGGGGTCGCAGTTCATGAGTGAACTGTAACAACGTGATTGGTGAAGAAACTGGCGCTAATTAAGTGCTAGTGATCACTTAAAATACAGTGAATATATATAACACGTATATAGTGATATAAAATAAAATCGTGACTCAAAATAGTGCAGTAGTGAAAATATAATAAACGTTGTAACCCCCTGCTCAAACCCTCTGGAAGGGACTGTCTTGGCTGGTCCCAGAAGATCAAACGATATTTTCTCAACCCAGGGGAGCATGTAGGAGAAAACACAACAGACAAAACACACTAAGTGCAGACTATATGGTTCAGGTGTGAGGTAATAATGATGCTTGGCCTCTATGTGCTGCCTACTCACAGGATGTAGGTAGGATAAGTACAGTGGCGTGATCAGTAGAAAGTGGTGGGTCCCTCTAACCATACACAGGAAGCAGCTGGGACTGAGGTATCAGTAGCCGGTGTACATGTAAAGATAAAGACAGACCTCCATGGTGCAGATCAATGGTAAACAGATAAACTTTATGAAATATTATAAAATGTGCACTCACAATGTATAAAATCAAAATTAGCGTTTTTTCACTATATAGTGATAGGAGGGTAAGGGTGGTTGCCGCAGCTCACCGCACCGCCGATATCCCGGACAGTTGTTATCCGCAGGCTCCCTGTGCTTCTCTCACAACACCATGACAGTATGGGGATCTCCTGCTGCAGTGTCTCCGGCGCGTCGCGTCACTTCCGGTGGGCACGATCAGCTCCGTCGCGTCACTTCCGGTTCGGCGGTTGATTGACAGTTCACGGGCACCAATCCTCTCACCTCCTGGGCTGGTCCACTCTACGCGTTTCGCCAATAGAATGGCTGGCTTTGTCAGGAGTATGGACCCTCCCCTTCTAGTGTTACCTTATATACCTTGTTCAATTACTGGTTTTATTAACCCCTGCAGTGCTGGTATGAGGTCTATGAGCATGGTTGGATGTGTTCACAAATTCATTATAAAAAATACCTCAGTCCCAGCTGCTTCCTGTGTATGGTTAGAGGGACCCACCACTTTCTACTGATCATGCCACTGTACTTATCCTACCTACATCCTGTGAGTAGGCAGCACATACACTGGCGACACACTTTATTCGAGCTCGGCTAGTCCCACGAATTCGGGTATACCCGGGTGTATTGAGGTTTGTGACTGTTTTCTGCCCGAGTGCATTGAGGTATTTTCCATGCAGGGATTGAAGCATTTTATTCCCGCTGGCTGCAATACTGCACAGTATATATATATATACTGCATTACAATTCATGAATTTATGCCATCTGGTAGACACACGAAGCATTGCAGCCTATTAAATCCTAATCATTATCATTTAACAGATCAGCCGCCCATCAGCCAGGCATGAACCCAGGCTGGGAAGGCAAATGCAACGGGGCTTGTCAGAGGTGAGGAGCGGCGCATTCCAGGTATCTGCCAGGTACATACTGGGTATTTGCTCGAATAAAGTGTGTCGGTGCAGTAGATGCCTAGCATCATTATTACCTCACACCTGAACCATATAGTCTGCACTTAGTGTGTTTTGTCTGTTGTGTTTTCTCCTACATGCTCCCCCTGGGTTGAGAAAATATCATGAGTGAACTGTTACATTGTCTCTGGGATGCCTGCGGTGTACAGCACCGGCGCACTACCCCCTACCATCCCCAGGCGAACGGATTATGTGAGAGGTTTAACGGGACCCTGAAGCAGATGCTTCGGACCTTTATAGAGGCGGAGGGGAAAGACTGGGAGATTCACCTGCAGCACTTACTGTTTCCCTACCGAGAGGTACCGCAAGAATCTACAGGCTTCTCCCCCTTCGAGCTACTATATGGCCGCAGGGTACGTGGACCTCTGGACCTATTCCATGAGGGATGGGAAGGGGAGTCTACTGCTACGATTGCTTCAGTGATCCAGTATGTGGTAGATCTCAGAGACCGGTTAGAGATGCTCATGGGGGTGGCCCAGGACCACCTCAGGGCTGCTCAGACCAAGCAGAAGCGATGGTATGACCAGCAGGCCCGTAGCAGAGAATTCATCCCAGGACAGCAGGTGCTTGTTCTCAAACCCACTCGGGAGAACAAGCTGATGGCTGCCTGGTCGGGACCATACTCGGTTATCCGAAAGGTGAATGAGTGCAACTATGTTGTACAGGTAGAGCCTGAGAGGCACAAGACATACCACATCAACATGTTGAAAGAATACAGAACACCGAGTATGGGAGCAATGCTGGCCATTTGTAGCCCACTGCTGGAGGATAGGCGAGCAATGCTCTGCCTGATCTCCTAGGGGAGGCAAGGCAGGGAAACACTGTAGAGCAGGTAGAGATAGGGGCCCAGTTGAGTGCTAGGCAGAAGGGAGAAGCCAGGGACATGCTAGCTCAGTATAGCGCCCTCTTCACTGACATGCCAGGGACCACACATCTCACCAAACACCCAATACACACAGGGGACCTGCAGCCTCTGCATAAGCACGCTTAGAGAGTGTCAGCAGAGGTCAAGACCAGTATGGAGAGAGAGATTGAGGAGATGCTGACCCTAGGGGTAATTACTCCGTCCCAGAGCCCTTGGGCAAGTCCAGTAGTCCTAGTGCCTAAGGAGGACAAAACCACCAGGTTTTGTGTGGACTACCGGTTACTCAACGCTGGGACGGTGTCAGATGCTTACCCCATGCCCCGCATGGATGAGTTACTAGATGAACTCGCGGGGGCAAAGTATCTGACCACCATGGATTTTAGCAAAGGCTATTGGCAAATCCCACTGACCCTGGAGGCTAGGGAGAACTCAGCATTCATCACTCCAAGTGGCCTCTATGAGTTTTTGGTGATGTCATTTGGGATGAAGAATGCCCCGGCTACCTTCCAACACCTGGTCAATAGGTTACTGGAAGGGATGCAGAGCTATGCCAGGGCTTACTTAGATGACATTGCTTTCTTTAGTAATTCCTGGGAATCCCACTTAGAACATGTGTCTGCGGTGCTGGGTAGGATCAGGGAGGGTGGGCTTACCTTAAAACCCACTAAGCGTATGGTAGGGATGGCCGAATTCCTGTACTAAGGGCACAGGGTGGGCGGAGGGCATCTCAAGCCAGAGCCAGCCAAGGTAGAAGCCATAGTTGAGAGGCCTGTTCCAAAAACCAAGAAACAGGTCATGGCATTTTTGGGCACCGCAGGGTACTATAGGAAATTTGTCCCACAGTACAGCGCCCTGGCCAAACCCCTGACTGATCTGACCAAGAAGCAACTGCCTGTGCTTATTACCTGGACTCCTGCCTGTGAAACTGCTTTCCAGGCCCCGAAAACTGCGCTTGCTGGAGCCCCTACACTGGCTGCTCCAGACTATACCAAGCATTTTCTTATACAAACTGATGCCTCAGACTTTGGTGTGGGGGCTGTGTTGAGCCAGGTGGGGGACGATGGCAAAGAACACCCTGTGGTGTATCTAAGTCGCAAACTGCTCCCCAGGGAAGTGGCATATGCCACCATTGAGAAGGAGTGCTTGGCCATTGTGTGGGCACTCAAGAAACTTCAGCCCTATGTATATGGGAGGGCTTTCACGGTCATCACAGACAACAATCCCCTGAGTTGGCTACAGAGGGTATCATGGGAGAATGCCAAGTTGCTGAGATGGAGCTTGGCTTTGCAAGAATTTGAATTTACCATTCAACACAAAAAGGGCAGTGAAAACAGCAATGCTGATGGACTTTCACGCCAGGACTATCCCTCTGAGACTGAGTTCATTAATGGTGCCAGCAGTGCCCCACTCCCCGTTAGGGCCAGTGGGCCACAGGTCACCCATTAAGAAGGGGAGGTGTAGAGGGAGAAAGGGGGGAGCCCGGGATTAAAGGGGTTACACCCCATATGGCCATCCCCTGACCTCACCCGGGAGACAAAGGGTTAACTGGGCTAAGACCCAGAACGGTGATTTAACCCCTGTTATGACATGTAAATGTGTATTCCCCTGTTTCCCCTGTTTTATTGTAACATCTGGTCTGCAGCCCACACACACTGGGATCCATCCGGGAGCACAAGGTTTAATAGTTGTATAGTTATTATAGCCCTTTGTGTAACTTTCCCGCCTTTTCAGGCACCATTTTGCAGGTTCCCATAAGCCGCCATTAGGGCTCAATGCTTTCTAATGGTGAATCTTGCTGTGGAGTCCTGTTCCTGAGAAGACCAGCAGATGGCGTCCGAGAGGGAGAGCGGCGGTTTCCCATTGAAAGTCAATGGGCTCATTGACTTCAATAGAGAAATCCTCGAGAGAGCTTTCCAGGAACGAGTTGGCTGCCGTCCAAACCGCTTAACCGCAAAGCGGATACATTTTCAATAGGAGAGCTTTGATCACTTACAAGTCAAGTTCAACGACAAGTGGCGTGGGAATAAACAGTTCTAGGGCCCCTAGGAATAAAATTCTTTCTGTCCCTAGTTCCTAGACCTCCCCGCACTCGACCACAACCGGGTCCCCGTATCCTGGACCCACGATAAGGGTCGAACAGAGAAGAGCGGGCCGCACCTTAGGTTCCAATGGCGGCGGCAGAAACAGCTCAGGAAAACGGCTAAGTGTCAAATGCTGAAATTTGGTATTCCATAACTCCGGTTCCGGAGGGCCCAGAGAGTCGGGGTTTGGGGTATCTGTAGCCACTGCTCCGGCCTCGCTGCAGAACCATCCTTGACCCTCTTGGACCAACCTGACGGAGTATGGACCCCCTTGAAGGTTCGGGATTTTTCCCATAGACTTCAATGGCGGCCAAACCCCATTGACCGGCTACGGCGGAAAACTCCCATTGACTTCAACGGCGGCATCGCCCCGTTGAAAGTCTATGGCGGGGATTCCCATAGCCGCCAACGGCGGCGGTTTGCCATTGAAAGTCTATGGCGGTGAAGCCCGTTGTTTTCAATGGGGATTTAGTGAAAAACCGTGATTTAATTTACAGCGGAGATTTGTGTATTAAAATGTAAAACGGTTTTAAGTGTATTTGTGTATCTCCGGTTTCCCAGGTCGTAGCAGGTCGCAAATTGGACCACAGGGTGTCCCAGTTCCGGCATTGAGAACTGGGAAGTTTGGACCTGCTGGACCCAAAGGAACCAGATATTTTAATATGTTCATGTTTTATCCAACATACTGTATTCCGAGATATGGGTAAAACTCAGAGGAAATTCCTTTGCATACCAGGGTAGCATATGGCCAGAAAGGCGACCCAATGTCTAGGACCTGAGTATGTTTCAAAGGATTTTGTCACCTCCACTGTTTGCATGAGGGTGGAGACTACTCAAACCAGAGCAGTCTTCAAGTGTTCCATTTCATACCTCACAACAAAGGATTTCCTGCCAGGTACTCCATTTGGTAGACTAGCTGGCATTCCTGATATAGAGGAGGGGTTATAGAAATGGGAACCCAGAGCTCTAATGCGCATATACCAACTAGCCGGGGGCATGGGTCAAAAAGTGTTCCCACGTTAACCACTGGCTGGAGTTAATTGAAAACCAATCCACGGTACTCAATGTTAAGGATAGGGCACAAAAGGTTTATAAACTGATGTCCACCCTGTCTCCTTTGTCTTCAATTTATCATCTGAATGCTACCTGATTGCGAGAGAATTGCTATGCTATATACTTCTCATTCCCCAACCCCAAAGTAAGTGTACTTCTTGTTTGTTACTGTATTATTCGTGTGTTCACCTATCCAAAGGAATAAATATACTTTATTATATCTAAGACTCGTCCCAGTTCAGACCCAGTGATAAATATATATCATCTGTTATATATATTTATGTGTGACCTTATACAGCCTGCCATAATTTCACAGTGACAGGAAGTTTAGGCAGTGACTGACTGGGTGGGTGGGTGTTTGGCAGTGGGTGGGTGGGAGGCAGTGGGTGGATGGGAGGCAGTGACTTGGCAGTAACTGGGTTGGCAGTGACATTGGGTGGGAGGCAGTGACTGGGTGGGTGGTTTTGGCAGTGACTTTGGGAGGCAGTGACTGGGTGGGTGACTTACCTTGACCGGGTGGATACCGCTTCTTGCTTCCTACCACCAGGTGCTTCCCCCCCTGCCCCTAATATCCCCACGGCAGCTGGCTGGGGCAAGAGGTGGGCTCGGTGGAGGGGTGCACGGGAAGTTGGCAGGTGGGGGGGTGGCGACACTGGTGGGCTGGAGCAGGAGATGCGCAGGGGAAGCGGTGTTGGTGCTTCCCCTCCATCCCACGTTGGGAGGGGGAGGAGCGGGGGGGGGCGAGAGTGGTGGTCTGTTGCAGGAGGCACGTGTGGGGGAAGCGGTGTTGGCACTTCCCCTC
Source organism: Ascaphus truei (assembly GCF_040206685.1). Lineage (NCBI taxonomy): Eukaryota > Metazoa > Chordata > Amphibia > Anura > Ascaphidae > Ascaphus > Ascaphus truei. Next base: position 318,869,619 of record NC_134483.1, read on the forward strand.
CATCCCACATTGGAAGTGGGGGGGAGTCTGGGGGGGACGCGGGAGGGAGGAAGGTGTGAGGCGGTGGGCGGCTGGAGGTGAGGCGTGGTGCATCTCAGGATGCGGCGTGTGGCTCTCACGCAATAGGAGGAGGCTTTGAGGATGAGGGCGTGTGTATTTATGTATCTGACGTCACACCACCCCACAGGCCAATCACAGCGTGAGCCGCCGCCAAGCACATGAGCCGCCGCATCCAATGAGCAACCTCACAAACCGACACAACCAAACTTTCAGTCTTATATATGTAGCCCTGGTAAGAAATAGGGCTATATATCTATCCTCCTACTGGTGTAAGCCCTGCTAAGGGCAGGCCGCCATTAGTTATCATGGGTTTCCCCCGCTTCAAGCCCTGCCTTGATTGGTGGAGGTAGGCCCCCTGACTCTGTGTGGAAGGCAAGAGACACAGGGGAGGGGCTTGCTGACATCATGAGGGGTGGGGCTGTCTAAAGTTAGTTGCCTGATCCTGTCAGTGGCAGTAGTGGTTAGAGTGAGTTCTGTCTTTGGAGTGAAAAGAGAGAGTTCTGTCCTGGGATCAGGAGGAATGAGTTCCAGAAAAGACAGGCCCTACATGTGGAGGAGCTCAGGCCAGCCTGAGTAGAATTGATAGAACAATGGTGGACCAATGCCCCTCGCCCTGCCTATAGGGTGAGAGAGATCTAGCACCCACCCTGAGGGTCTGCACGTTGGGGTGGCGGGGAGAGTGAGAGCCCCAGACAGCCCATCCTGAAGGGGGTACAGTCTGGAGGAGAAGGAGAAGGAGGAAGAGACCATTGTGTATGATCTGCTGCGGCTGCTGCTGCTGAGGGCTGTTGTACAATAAAGAGACTTGATACTTTTTACAAAGAGACTGAGACTGAAATCTCTCGCCCTATTGCAGGAGCTTCTCCAGAGGGAGATGGCAGGAGCTTGGGGTTGGGGCCAAGGTGGGGGAAATAGCGTGGAGCAGAGAGAGGTGAGACTCTGTGTCTCGGTGTGTGTGTGTGTGTCTGTGTGTGTGTGTGTTTTTTTCTCTGGTTCTGCGGTGGTTGGGGGTGAGAGAAAATGAGAGGGATGGGGGAGGGAAAATGAGAGGGATGGGGGAGGGAAAATGAGGGATGGGGGTTAAATGAGAGGGATGGGGGGAAATGAGAGGGATGGGGGAGGGAAAATGAGAGGGATGGGGGGGGGAATGAGAGGGATGGCGGAGGGAAAATGAGAGGGATGGGGGAGGGAAAATGAGAGGGATGGGGGAGGGAAAATGAGAGGGAAGGGATGGAGAGAAAATGAGAGGGATGGGAGGGAGAAAACAGGAGAGGGATTGGGGGAGAAAATTAGAGGGATGGGGAGAGAAAATGAAAGCGATGAGGGGGAAGAGAGAATGAGATGGAATGGGGGAGACAGAATGAGAGTGATGGATGAGAGAGAATGAGAGTGATGGGGGAGAGAGAATGAGAGGGATGGGGGAGAGAGAATGAAAGTGATGGGGGAGAGAGAATGAGAGTGATGAGGGAGAGAGAATGAAAGTGATGGGGGAGAGAGAATGAGAGGGATAGGTGAGAGAAAATGAGAGGGATGGGGGAGAAAATTTGAGGGATGAGGGCGCGACAAAATGAGTGATGGGGTAAAGTGAGAGGGCGCGGAGGGGGTGAGAGATGCAGGGAGGTTTGAGAAAATGAGAGGGATGGGGGGTGAGAGATGATGAGGTGATGGGGGTGAGAGAGGATGAGGGGGGGTGAGAGTATGACTGCAGGTATGTTATTAATAAATTATCTGACTGTTGTGTCATTTTGTCTAAATTTCTCTTCAGGTGGGCACCAACAAAAACATTTGCAGCCTACAATTAAGTGACTTGCAAAATTAAGAGTCTTTCTCTAAACCTTGATAATTGAGGGTGCATTCTTGTATTCTTTTATTGAACCTTATTACTCCATACTTTGCTACTCTACTCTGTCTGGTTGTTCCAAGTGCAGCTGTTTTGGTAAGTGTGTGTGTTAAACAAGAAGTTTGAATACAGAAGGAGTTGCACATACCATTCTCAATACCATGTACAGTACATCTGCTACAATGTTTAATGTTGTATCGTGCAATGGATGTCAGGCGGTAGTTTTCCATGAGACATTCTGGAAATTCAGGTACTGCCCCATCTGTAGACCCTTTTCTTTGTTGTGAGAGAAGATTGCTAGACTGCAGGTTAAAATACAAAGATATATGTATCACATGCAGCACCTGTGCAGCCTCTGCAGCCTCAGAGCCTCCCAAGAAGGGGCGGTGTGGACCGCTATGGTTTCTTGGAGGGTGAGGGTTGTAGGTTGCAGGCACATCCTGCAATGTGTGCACAACTCCTATCCTGCTCTAGCAAGGAAGAATTTCACCACAGAATCTTCATTCTCGGTGGAAGACGAGTTGAGGGTTTCTAGTATTAATAGGAAGCACACAGTCAGGAAAATGGGATTGCAAAAAAGGACAACACAACTCCTCGTACATTCCATTGTAAGAGGTAACAATTTGGGAGCAGGTAGTGAAGGAAAGAGAAAGATAAGGTGCCTACACCAGAACTACACCTCAAATGGATTGGAGGTGCATTCTGGCAACTGTTCAGGCAGCAAGGGAGGAGGGATTGGTAGATATAATTGATCACCTAGGGAATAGTGTCCTGGCTAGGGATGATGTGCACGAACAATTTAGAGAGCTAGTGAGTGGGGCAGCACTTAGGAAAGTGACGTTAGAAAGACAGAATTCCTTTGTGCTGCACTAAGATGACACCCCTACATGAAAATTAAAACTAATTTTATTTCAATCGATTAAAAAATATGTGTTGAGGTTGACGCAAAAGAACTGTGAACCAAAATATAATCAAAACAATTAAAACGAGGAGAGGCGTAAATGCTGATTTGGACACAGCAGAGTCTTGGTATATCACTTATTATATTATATATATACAGTATATATGATTGTAGTTATACAATTGAATTAACTATATCACTTGGTGAATCCAATAGACCTGTGTAAGCGTCTAAGGTGAGTGAATGAATACACAAGCCACCCCAATGACTTATTGGGTGTATCAAGTAATTTAATGAAGATATTTAAAGGTATAAATGTATTATTTCTTGTTCGTTGCAGTTGGATGGCCTTATACCCAGATGTTATTTTCAGGTTACCAGTTTCTGGTATGTTTTACCCTTAGTTGTAGTGAAGTTGTGGTGAGGGCAAAGTATCATCAAAATATAAATGTATGTAAAAAAACACACAGTTAGTAATGGGACATATATGTATTTATCATTAAAAGTGATAATAATAATAATGGAAAACGTTCAAATGGGGAAAGTGATGATTGATAATAATAAAAGCTGATCACAGCAATACTCACATGGGCAAGTTTGAGCTGTTCACATCAAGGTGTCTTTAGATGGATCCTCCGTCAGACCGTGTCACTTGGTTCCTGAGGATTTCTTTTGTTGGATAATGGTTGTCCTTATAATGCTCCAGATAAGGACGACATTCGCAATGTATATGTAAGATATAAGTACTTTATTTAGAAAAACCGTAAGTATACATATAGTAAACTTACATGTAAATAAAACACTTCTGGCACTGGTGGTCTCGTCAGGGCTCTGTGTGGTTTCCCCCTGCTTCCGCGTCTGGAGGCAGGACCACTGTCAGAGCCGTCGCGAGAACTACGGTGGCCTTCCGTGGACACAAAGAACTTCACCACCGACAGGGAACTACGCGTTTCGAGCATAATCTCTCGCTTCGTCAGGTTCCTGTCGGTGGTGTATGGTGAGGCTCTCTTTATACCCTGGATGTTGGATTCATCAGGTGTATCACAGAACAATTTAATTGTAATTTGCTCTAACTTATTGATATTTAGAACATTTGTTGTGGTTTAGAGACTTTCATCTATCAAAGTAATTTTTAAAATTTTTAAAGTTTTGCTTGCAATTTGATTGATTTATCTAAATCATTAATTAAATGAATGGACAGAATCCAACAACATTAGATACTATTTACAATTTGTCAGAGCAATAAATATAAAGTAATAGTTAGCCCTCATATCAGTTGGTATAAAACATGAATATTTATTGTAAATGATAGTAAATAATCTGGCAAACTATTCCCATGATTTGAAAGGGTGTATGTATTGTCAATGTATGAGCTGACATACTATTCCCAAGGTATGGCTCCACCCTGTGGATCATTATGTTAACACTCTAATAATTCTATATTTCTGTCACGGGTGCTCGCCACAAACCAGGGCCGGATCGCGGGGCTGAGGTGGGGATGTGAAAACATCGACCTAGGCTGTGAAGCCGGGTCCGTGTTGCGCAGCTCGTAGTCGTGGGTTAGTCGGGTCACGGCAGGAGAGTGTAGGATCGTAGAAGGTACTTGCCGTAGTAAGGATTGGAGAGAGCAGAGTAGTCGAATTCTGAAGCCGAGGTCCCAGGATGCCAGAGGTCAGGAGTCCGGTACAAGGCTGGGGGTCAAGATTCAAGAACAAGAGGACAAAGCAAGGCAGCTTGTAGCAAGAACGGCAAACACAAAATACGCTCAGCAATCAGCCCAGGGCTGATTGAAGCTATATACTTGAAGGAGCCAATGGGAACCTTACCCAGGAGTGAGGTCAGATGTAAGTCGAGCACCGGAAGGAGGGTGCAGGGTGCAGGACAGGTGTACCGGCATCATTGTGATTGCAGGAGTCTGGTGTATTGATGCGCGCACGCCCGCAATGCGCGACCTCAACGGGGACACGCAGCGGGGTCTGTGCTGACTAGCTGACTTGCTGGCACTCGCGGAGGTCTATTGCGGCAGCGCATGCATTTGCGCGCCCCCACCGGTCCGGGAGCAGTGGCGGCATGCGCCCTGAGTCTGCGCGTGCCTCCAACAGGAGGAGCGAGTGCACGTGGGTCCCTGCAGGAGTGGAGTGCCATGGGAGGTAAGGACTGCGAATGGACAGCCCTTACAGTACCCCCTCCCCCCCTTCAGGATCGTCCTCCGGACGATCCACTCTAGGTTTTAGCAGGAATTTTCAGTGAAAAGCTTGAGTTAGCCTGGGAGCATGTACCTGGTTCTGCGGGATCCATTCCCTTTCCTCAGGACCAAAACCCCTCCAATGCACTACTGTAGGTACTGGAGGCCTCCTCTTGAGAGACGGGAGTTCAGAATAGATTGGACTTCGAACTCCTCCTGTCCGTCTATTAGTCTGGGATGAGGTGTGATGTGCTGGGTCTGAGGATTATTTTTAAAAGGTTTCAGCAAGGAGCAGTGAAAAATGGATGGAATTCGCATAGTTGCGGTCAATTTTAGTCGGTAGGCGACAGGATTGACTCTCTCCAAGATTAGGAATGGTCCAATAAATCTAGGTGCCAGTTTGGGGGATGTAACCTTTAGGCGGATGTTCCTGGTGGATAACCATACCTTCTGACCCGGAGCATAGTTGGGTGAATCCTGACGGTGGCGATCGGCCTGTCTTTTTTGCATAGCAATGGCACGTCTGAGGTTGCTCTGGATCCTCTCCCAGGAAGACTGAAGATCCTGGATCCTATCCTCAGCGGCAGGAACCCCTGTATTAGGAGCAGAATTGGGGAGAATAGAAGGATGAAAATCGTAATTAGAAAAAAATGGGGACTGTTGGGTGGACTCATTCCTGAGATTGTTAAGAGCAAATTCTGCCCATGGGAGTAGATCGCACCAATTGTCTTGAGTGTCGGAGATGAAGCAACGAAGGAACTGCTCTAGAGATTGGTTGGTGCGTTCCGTTTGACCATTGGTCTGTGGATGATATCCGGAGGAGAAGTGCAGTGCCATGTTAAGTCCTTTACAGAAGGCCCTCCAGAATCTGGATACAAACTGAGAGCCCCGATCTGAGACTATGGTCGGTGGGGATTCATGGAGCCTGAAGATCTCCTTTACGAATACCTCGGATAATTTGAGGGTGCTAGGAAGGCCACTGAGTGGAATGAAGTGAGCTTGTTTGGTGAAGCGATCGACTACTACTAATATAGTATCCATCCCTTTGGATTTAGGCAGATCAACAATAAAATCCATCGAGAGGTGTCTCCATGGTCGTTCAGGAATGGGGAGAGGTTGAAGAAGGCCCGGGGTTTTATACAGTGGTGTTTTGTTCTGTGTGCAGATAGGGCATGCAAAGACATAGTCCTGTATGTCTTTGCGCATACCCGACCACCAGAAGGTTCGCTGTAAGAAGTGTATAGTCTTTTAAATCCCAGGGTGACCCACAGTTTTGGGCATATGTCCCCGTTGCATTACCTTCTGGTTTAAGATGGGGGAGAAGAAGAAGTTACTGTCCCCAGTGTGGTTCTCCCAATACTCACTGGGGGGAGGTGTTTCCCGACTCTGAAGGACAGGCGATCACTAGGTGTCCACTGTTCCCACAGTAAAGGCACAGACCCGCACGATGCCTGCGTTGCTTCTCAGCCGAAGATAGACGGGTACCTCCCAACTGCATGGGTTCCTCTGTAGAGGCAGATGCGGAATCCCCGGAACCTGTATAAGAGATGGGAGATGGTGGAATACCTCTTTGACGTTTTCCTCGCTCTACTCTTCGCTCCTGAAGGCGTTGATCCATGCGCATGCATAACGCAATGAGCGACTCCAAACCAGTGGGGCGTTCTAGGGCGGCCAGTTTGTCCTTGAGAGATACTGTTAATCCCTGCCAGAAGACCGCAGCCAGCGCCTCATCATTCCAAGTTGTTTCTGCCGCTATGGTGTGGAATTCGAGCGCATAACGTGCCACGGAACGGTTTCCCTGCGTGATATTGAGGAGAGAAGATGCAGCGGTTACCCTCCTTCCCGGCGTATCGAACACCCTGCGGAATTCTTCGCAGAATCGATCCAGGTTGGAGGTCAGGTCCGGACGTTGCTCCCACATGGGTGTAGCCCAGGCCAGGGCATCGTCGGTCAGTAAGGAGATTATATAGGCAACTTTAGACCATGGAGAGGGAAAGTGTGAAGGTAGCAACTCAAATTGTATGGCACACTGGCCCAGGAACCCACGACAGGACGAGGGATCTCCCGCATAGTGATTGGGAATGGGTAAGCGAGGCTCAGAGGATGCAGTGGGGGCCTGTGGTGGTGAAGCAGTAGGAGTGGGGGCAACGGTAGCGGGAATGAGCGTTTTTAATTGGTCCAAGATAGTGCCTAGGGAGCGTTGGAGCTGTTCCATTTGCTGATTGTTTTGGGATAGGCAAGTCTCTACTTGTTTAAAGAGGCCGTCATGTTCATTTTAGCGACGACCCACCTCAGTGGGGTCCAGGTTTGTTGGGCTGAGCATAATGTCACGTTTGCGCGCCACAAACCAGGGCCGGACCGCGGAGCTGAGGTGGGGATGTGAAAACACTGACCTTGCCGTGAAGCCGGGTCTGGGTTGCGCAGCTCGTAGTCGTGGGTTAGCCGGGTCAGGGCAGGAGAGGGTAGGATCGTAGAAGGTACTTGCCGTAGTAAGGATTGGAGAGCGGAGAGTAGTCGAATTCCAGAGACGAGGTCGAGGATAGGAGAGAGCAGAGTAGTCGAATTCCGAAGCCGAGGTCCAAGGATGCCAGAGGTCAGGAGTCCGGTACAAGGCTGGGGGTCAAGATTCAAGAACAAGAGGACAAAGCAAGGCAGCTTGTAGCAAGCACAGCAAACACAAAATATGCTCAGCAATCAGCCCAGGGCTGATTGAAGCTATATACTAGAAGGAGAAATTGGGAAACCTTACCCAGGAGTGAGGTCAGAGGTAGGTCGAGCGCCAGTAGGAGAATGCAGTGTTCAGGACAGGTATACAGGCATCATTGTGATTGCAGGAGTCTGGTGTATTGATGCCCATGATGCACGACTGCGCTGACCAGCTGACTTGCTGGCACTCGCGGAGGTTAGTTGCGGCAGCACATGCGTGTGCTTGCCCCCGCCAGTCCGGAAGCAGTGGCGGCATATGCCGGAGTCTGCGCGTGCCTCCGATGGGAGGAGTGAGTGCACGTGGGTCCCTGCAGGAGTGGAGAGCCATAGGAGGTAAGGGCTGCGAGCGTCTGGCCCTTACAATTTCATCCTACTAGCTTTCCTCAAAAAAAAAAATTGGGCTCAATCTCGCCCCACAGGTTAAAAATACTTCAGATCACACTGCGGGAAGTTATAATGACATTCCCATAGAGCTTAATGTCAATTGCAGCCTGTAAGTATTCGCCATCCTGGCGGTCGCAGACCGTCTCCTCACCCTAACAAGCCTTCCGTGACGGATACACAGGATACGCGGTTTCATGGTCCCAGTACGCGCGTGCGGACCCTGCGCACTCTGTTCTACCGCCTGCGGATCCAGACCCCGCCCCCATCGCTGTCACACGATGAGGACGTTCGGCCAGCCTCCCTGCTGACGCGCAAGTAAGGCACTGCCTCCTGACCTCTGTGATGCGCGCGGGTCGGCGTGCGAGTGGTCCCACCCTCTCTGGTCTCAGGAATCGGCGTGGGAGTGACGCGTGCTCTAAACTCCGCCCCCTGGCCTCCGTGACGCGCACGGGACGGTGCGCGAGCAGTTCCGTCCTCAACCCAGATTAGGCTGCATCATAAGGCACACCTGTGTGCACCAACAGAGAATCGATTCTCACTTCCTGGTTCTGCCCTGGCTGGCTATTGGAGGCACCTCCTATTTATACCCTCAGTCTACAACCAGTTTTTGCTGAGCATAGTCATTGCTACGCGTGCCTTGCCACATGCTTGTTCCTGAACCCTTGCCTTGCCTTGAATGCTGATTAACCTCTTGTTGCCTGAACCCTGCTAGCTCCTTGGACTCCGCTTCTCTCCCCTCCTGATCTGGCTTGTACAACTATTCTCCTGTCTCCAGTCGTGACCTTGGCTAAGTACTCCAACGATCCGACATTCTCCTATCATGAACCTGGCTACGTACCCCGACTATCCGAAACTCTCCCTTCCTGAACCTGGCTACGAACTACGACGATCCGAAACTCTCCGCTCCTGAACTTGGCAAGTACCTTAACCATTCTCCAATCTATAACCCTGACCTGGCTTGAACGACTACTCTACATCCTAGGCGCGCCTGCGTGGCTGTGGGTCGGCGTTATCCAGTCCCCTACCTCAGCACCGCGGTCTCGCTTCGTTTGTGGTGAGCTACGCGTTACACAGCCCTATTCATAAATGTAACACAGCTCCTCTGTGGGTAGTACAACTATCATGAAACACAGGTATCCTGATTTTAACACAAAATCAGAGGTAAAACGGGGGTATCCTGATCACAAATACATAATACGGCATATATCCTAATAAAAAATGAATGGTGAAACTGATCTAAAAGACAAAAAACAGAAAGCATAACGTAAGTGGATGTACCAATAAAACTGGAGAGTCCTAATAAAGGACAATGATAGACATAAGCTCATAATAGATTTAAAAATTAAAAAATATTTCTTAAAAAATTCTAAGAATGTGTCATAAAATGAGTTAAATGTCAACAATGAATATTTAAATGAAAGCTCCAAGATCTATGTCCACATTAAGGCCTTGTAGTGTCAGTGTCCACAACTTGTAGATCCAGTAAGTCTCCTTCTGGGCTAGTTTCACGAGGCGGTCACCACCACGCCCATTTTCAGAGACCATTTCTATGGCCTTATAAATAAGGCCTGAAGGATTGCTATTGTGTACTAAAGAAAAATGCTTGGACACATTATGAGTCATTAGTCCCCTCTTAATATTGCCCATGTGCTCCAGTATGTGGACCCTCAGTGGCCTACTGGTACGTCCCACATACTGGAGACCACATGGGCACTGAAGGAGGTAGACTACAAAAGTGGAAGGACAATTAAAAAATTGGTGAGTTTTAAAAACTTCCCCTGTTGTTCTCGATTTAAAATTCAGTTTCTCATTGGATCCTTGTTTGTATGCCTTGAATGCAAAACACTTAAAAAACAAAAACCTACAGGTTTAGGAAACCAATGTACTGTAAAGTGTTGCTCTCCTTGGTACTTTTAAAAAGGCTTGGGTCCAACTTGCTCTTAATATTGGATGCCCTTTTAAAAATCACCCTTGGTTGCTTAAATGCCAATGTTTCCGTAAGACTGCTTGCATTTTTTTATGATCATGGTTGTAATTTGTAATTAATGGTACCTCATATTTATCTCCTGTATCTTTCTTTTTAGTTTTCAGCAGATCTGATCTCTCTAATGTACTTACTTTGCTTATTGCCATATCTAAGTCCTCATTCCTGTATTTCCTTTCCAAAAAACGGTCCTTCAACACTTTGGTCTGATCTATCTTGATGCTGAGAAGCATATGAAAAAGCCAGTGTTGTTGAAAAATCCTTGTAATTGACAAAAAGATACTCAGTTGTAGACATCCATGTTCCAGTCCTTATAGAACCCAGGGAAGGAAGAATAACATCTGGAGTCTCAGTGAGAAGTCAAATCCAGGAAATACTCCAAAAAGATCATCACTAGCAACATAAATTAGGGGCGGTCCTGCCATCAGGGACACTCTACGCTTTTCACCCTTGAGGTGGGCTTCATAGACGCTAAGTTGGGCAGCAGACTTATTTACATCTGTCTCCCTTATTTCTCTAAACTACAGTGTTTGTTGACACCTCAGCATGCTTTAGTAGTGTAATTTTTTGTACTATTATACACAGGGTTTGAGTGTTATATTTGTAACCCCGGTCTCTTTTCAGCCCCATGTAGCGCTCCGAGGCTCTGCGGCACACGAGGCTAGCGGGGGCCCCCATGACAGGTTGTGCGAGCATGCGCGTTGGTCGCGCAGGCGCAGTAAAGATAGCGCACGCGGTGCCAATGATAAAGCGGTCCTGAGTGGACTACAATTCCCAGCAGCCTCTGGGGATTGCCCTTTCACCCACATCACGTGCAGCCAGCCAGCAAATAGGGTTTTGCAGCTTCTCCTGTGGAGGAAGGCTACAAAGTTGCGGGGACCACGTTTGGCAGTTGAAGCTGGGAGCAGGAAGGGGGAGGAAGGGGGTAGGGAGCAAGTGGCTCCTACACCAGGTAAGGTAGTTCCCCAGATCCCAGGCAGGCCCCAATCCCCACCAGGGTAGGGGGTAGGTACTGAGGGAGGGCCCATAGGTTAGGGACTCTGCCCTTAGGTGTGTGAGTGTGCAGGCTTGTCAGTGTCATGGCTGGTAGTGCTGTGAGCGCTGACAAGTAGGCACAGTGTGTGCAGCGTTGTTGCTGCAGGTACCGAGTGCAGTACAGTGGGTTGCTGCAGGTTCCGTGTGCAGTGTGTTGTTGCTGAGTGAGTGCAGTGGGTTGCTGCATGTACCGAGTGAGTGCAGTGGGTTGCTGCAGGTTGACTGTGTGTGTGCAGTGTGTTTGCTGCAGAGGTTAGGGAGAAGTTAGCCAGAGGGGACCCGGGTGGGTACGGGAGAGGTAGTGTGGGTGCAGGGGGTCAGTGACCCACCTGCATAGGATAGGCTACCCTGTAGGCCCTAGGAGTTTCCCTAAAGCCATCCAAGGTTGCTGTGCTGTAGGGACGGCCTATAGAATAGCGAGTGTCACGTTAGTTCACGGAGTCAGATAGGGACTCTATTGACGCTGTGTAACCGTGCAGAAGGTTGGGCACTGCCCTTCGTTGTGGCTGCAGAGGCCATCTTGTTGGGGTCTTCCCGGACGGTGGATCCTGGATGTCGGGCCGGAACTCAATGGATCCTTAACGAAGTAGTTGCAGATCCGAGCACTGGAGTGCTCGGCAGGTACTATATCATCAAGTGCACCAACACCGGTCATCAGGCGCTGATCCCGCCTTAGGCTAAACTCTTGGTAGGAACACTGAGCGAGTGGTTACAAGACTGAGCCTATACCATATAGTACCATCACATTAATATATGGACACGGTGTGTGGGGCACGCGGTGAGGGGACGGAGACGTTGCCCCTGATGAGTGGGTAGCCGCTAAAGTTATACCGTTAGAGTATAAGTGTGATAAGTGTTATTTCTAATTGCATGTTAGAGTGATAAGGTTGCCATGCATTATCATATACAGTAAAGTTGGTTGCATCACATATGTGTGTATGTATTTCTTGCCCAGGGGAATCTCACGTCACGGGGATCCTAGGTAAGTGGAGGCGCTGCGCTAAGTAAATGTGTGAGTGTTACCCCAGGCTCCCAGCTAGCGGAGGCTCAGATCTCCTGGAGCCGCAGGTGTTGTACAGTGACCAGTCGTTCCTTTGGGAGGGTTCAGAAAAAGGCTACATATTTATTATCCTTTTTCCCTCCCCTGTTGCTCCCCCTTGGTTGTTATTTTTCTTTGTGTGCTGTTTTAATGGCACTCATAAGTTTATTTCAACTTATTTATCACTCCTTAGTTGTTTGATTTCATTTTGATATAGATAGAGATCTCATTTTTTTCCTCCTCTCATGCAGCTAGGATTCTGTGGGGATGTTTTTGTATTTTTTACTGTTCTGAATTACTACTAATATCAGGATTGTTAGTTACAAGTTCTTTGCAGTACTGTGCATTTAGTCCTCAGATTGTCTTTTTCTCTTGTTATGCTTGTGTTACTTTCTCTAGCATATTTCAGGCTGCCATCAGTGTTTGTATGTTTTTAAATGTTAGTGTGTTCTACTGTTACTGTATTAAAATCATAGACATTTTTTCAAGTTGACTTTGGTTTCCGTTTTTTTGTTTCTGGTTTCTATATCTTACTTTAGGCATATTTAGAGTGCTGTTATAAGGGATCTTGTTAGTCTTTTTTGTGTGTCCATATATTAGTGCTATCCCTTAGCACCACCAGTTCTTGTTTATATTATTTACTTATATTTTTAAGTTCTGGTTTAGCCTTTTTCAATATATACAGTAGTGTGAGCGACTCCCTTTTGTGTGTGTTAGATATATATATATATATATATATATATATATATATATATTATATATAGCGTGGTAGTTTGCACTCACGGTTTGTCAATGGAGGCAGATGCTCGTCTCATAAATGAATGTAGACATATGGTGACCAGGGGGATCCTAATGACAAAGAGACAGCACACCGTGGCATAAATGAAAAAACAAAGTGTATTGTCAACACAGGGCAGCCAACGTTTCGGTCTTCGCAGAGGGACCTTCCTCAGGGCAGTGCAGGCCCTGAGGAAGATCCCTCTGCGAGGACCGAAACGTTGGCTGCCCTGTGTTGACAATACACTTTGTTTTTTCATTTATGCCACGGTGTGCTGTCTCTTTGTCATCAGGATCCCCCTGGTCACTATATCTATCTATATATATATATATATATATATATATATATATATATATATATATATATATATATAAATATGTATATATATATATATAATAAGTGATATACCAAGACTCTGCTGTGTCCAAGTCAGCATTTACGCCTCTCCTCATTTTAATTGTTTTTATTATATTTTGGTTCACAGTTCTTTTGCGTCAACCTCAACAATATTTTTTTTAATTGATTGAAATAAAATTCGTTTTTATTTTCATGTATGGGTGTCGTCTTAGTGCAGCACAAAGGATTCTTTCTTTCTTATGTCTATATCATTACTCATTCCCTGCTAGCACCACCCCATAGCAATTGATGTGTTGGGGTTTTTTCACTTTATACTTCAAATTAGTACCACCCTTTTCAAGCGTTAGAGCAGGGAACACACCACTCTAGGGGGACCCCTCCAATTTCATTCTTAGCAAAGTGGCAACCTCAGAGACTTTTTCAGAAGTCTAGCCAATACATAGAGGTGCAGAAGGCAGGGTTCTTCACACTATATACTTAGTGTGTGGCTGAGCAAGTGGTGTGAACAGAAGGGATTTGGTTTTATTGGACATAGCTGTTGTACCTAGAGATATATGGGACTATATAAGAGACATTGGCTTGCATCCAGCTTAGAGGGGAACTAGGATACCAAGTGAACAGTTCAGATTCCTCATTGCAGGTATTTTAACTGGCTGAGGGGGGAAGTTAAATGAGTCATGATAAATCCAACAGTATTGCACTTGGCAAGTGTCTCATGTATGTAAGGCAGTCATTTATACGTTTTGGTAGGTAGCTTGAGTGAAATTTCTATCAACAGATCTATACATCCAGCCACTGTCTACCACCATGCTATGATATGAGGAATGGTTGTACTGTATAAGTAACATTTCCTGTGTGTCAGTCTCCATTATTTATTCCCAATGCCCCATGCTGTTGGCTTATTTTTATTTATCTGAATTGCAGAATGCAGTAATATAACATGAGTGCAAGATGTATATATAACATGCAAAGGAAGTGTCACTTGTCATCTTTATGTATTAACTGATCACATGAAATATTTTCTGTAATTGTACCACTTTTGCACTTTAAAGTGTACTTTTACTTGTATTTTCAGTTTTATCCCTGAGCGGGTCTCAGCAGCTCTGAACAAGATGCAGGATGTCCAGTTTAGCACTCCACTCAGACGTGAACTCAAGAAGGACTAGAGGAACGATGCAAAGATTTAAAAGAATTTTTTTTTTAAATATTAGGATTACATATTTTGAATGGAAGACATATGTTATAAACATTTCACTAGGCGTATTAGTAGAATACAAGAGTGCATTGCCTCGAACATGATTTCAGCAGGCTATCCCAATTACTAATAAATGTATAAACAACAAAGTAAAATCACCCAGTCATATAATGCTTTGTCTATGTATCAAGGCTTCCTTGCTGCAAAGCAATAGGGGGAAAGTAATGCAAAATAACACTAGATTTAACAAAGAACAAAAACGCCAAACCACAAGACATTGATACATAAGCCATTGTATGTTTAACATTTGCTTCACAAGAAATGCTTACTGGGTTTTCCGATTCAGTTCCAGAAGCCTAACTTGGAACAGGCCAATAACATATAAAATACATAATGCTAACTAGAGGCTGAGTGAGAGCCCAACTTACTAAACCGTGCTACTCCATAAGCAATATTTCTGCACTGCCTTGTAAATAAAGCCCTTTACGGATCATTCAAGTGAATAGGCTGTAAGAAGTCCTGAGACATAGAAGTGGTTTTATGGAGTAGCATCTTTGTAAATATGCCTCAGAATATATTGATTCCAGAGCTGAAGTTATTATAACCATGTATTGAAGAAATTTGTAGGAATTTCCCAAAAGTGGAAAAAAATGTAGTCCCTGAAAAACATATTTTACATCAATAGTTGGCTAAAATAGAAAACGTGTGGATGCTTTTATATTGAAGCTAAATAGGCATTCCCCTGTAAGTACAAGCAAGCTAAATAGCAATCATCTAAAAGGCTTTCATTCAAAACTGTCATTTTAACACAAGCTATTCGGTTCCTTAAGTTCTGCATGTTTCATTAATATTTGTAGTCAGTGGTATTATCTTTAATAGGACAAGTATATAAGATCAACTAAACTGATGTATCAGTGTAAATAAAGTGCAAATAAAAGTTTTGTGTTGACACAGTGCCTTATTTTCTGCATGCGTTTGTGTCAAATGTAAGAGTTTCTTACATGACACAAATTGTAAACCAGGAAAGATTATCATCTCAGTTCTGGTAGGTTTTTTGAAGCTAGAAAGGGGTGAATTATTTTTGACTATCCCATTATAATATACTGTCATATATCTCCTCCCTTACACCTCTTTGTGACACTCAACATATACCTAGCTGACAGACACAACTTTCGAGCAAAGAGCCTTGATGCATGAACACTATGAGATACAAGATGATTCCAAAATGTCCTTTATACACCATCTCTATTATACTTTTCCGTATGTTTAGTCTGCACATTATCACTTTTCTGTTTAATCGGTTAGAAAGACAATTTAACTGTACTGTATACTGTATATCGGTAGAATGCATGAGTGTCTCCGTGCAATAAAGGTCATTTTAAATATAGCATTAACATTCTTTTGTACTTTTCTGCTTACAGGAGTAGAAATCTTGTATGGGATATTTTTTACAATTAAAAACAATAACTTCAAGGTCAAAAAGTGCTCTTGCAAGCATTAGACTGTCCTTTTTATCTTTTAATATAGTTCCCACTTGTTTGTTTCTGGTTACAAAAAAATCCAAGCAATGCAATCCAACCTGGTGATTTTTTTTTTTGCAATGTATATATTTTTTACATAGCAGGTGGTCTACTGAGCTGAACCTCATTTATTTCTGCTCCGGGGACCCCATGCTTACCAGAGATTCTTACGTCCATAGGGGATGCTGGTAGCCACTCTGCTTGGCTAGCATGGTTCATGTAATGGCAGAGTTTCAAAGCTCCCATGATGTCATCAGGTTCGGTTTCCTATTGGCCACGTGATGCTGGGGCTGTAAACTTTGACTAGATACACATCTCCAAAAGGGGTGCCGCTATCTCAGGAATCAGGAGGTCCCCGGAGTTGAAATTAATGGGGACCCCCTGCTTCAAACCTATGTTAATCGGCTTTAAAAATGTACATAGCGCGGAAGCCAAACATACTGGGTCCTCAGAGTGCTGCTCTCTCTTCATCTAAGCAAGAAGCAAAAAAGCTAAATTGGAGCAGCG
This sequence comes from Ascaphus truei, assembly GCF_040206685.1. Lineage (NCBI taxonomy): Eukaryota > Metazoa > Chordata > Amphibia > Anura > Ascaphidae > Ascaphus > Ascaphus truei. The sequence goes on from NC_134483.1 coordinate 318,886,110, forward strand.
CACAGCCAAGGGAGTCAGGGTGCAAAGGTTGAATGATAGTAGATGAAGTAAAGAAGCACAGCCACCAACGAAGATCCTTGTAGAAGAATAATACAGGGCAACTCCAGAATAAAAAATGAAGGGTATTTATTATGTAGGCTCACAGGAAGATGAAAAACACAAACGCACCAACACGTTTCGTCCAATGGGACTTTCGGGACTTTCTCAAGGGCGAAACGCGTTGGTGCGTTTGTGTTTTTCATCTTCCTGTGGCTACTTACGAGCATGCTGTCCTGCCTGCTCTGCCGCCATAAGGTGAGGTGCTGGGGAGGGGGGGGGAAGGTGAGGTGCTGGTGGGGGTGAGGTGCTGGGAGGGGGAAGGTGAGGTGCTTGGGAGGGGGGGAAGGTGAGGTGCTGGGGGGGGAGGTGAGGTGCTGGGGAGGGGGGAAGGTGAGGTGCTGGGGAGGGGGGGGAGGTGAGGTGCTGGGGAGGGGGGGGAAGGTGAGGTGCTGGGGAATGTGAGGTGCTGGGGGAGGAGGTGAGGTGCTGGGGAGGGGGAGGAGGTGAGGTGCAGGGGGGTCATTGGATGTGCAGGGGGGTCATTGGATGTGCAGGGGGGTCATTGGAGGTGCAAGGGGGGTCATTGGAGGTGCAGGGGAGGGTCATTGGATGTGCAGGGGGTGATTGGAGGTGCAGTGGGGTGATTGGAGGTGCAGGGGGGTTGATTGGAGGTGCAGGGGGGTGATTGGAGGTGCAGGGGGGTGATTGGAGGTGCTGGGGGGTAATTGGAGGTGCTGGGGGGTAATTGGAGGTGCAGGGGGGTGATTTGAGGTGCAGGGGTGGTGATTGGAGGTGCAGGGGGGTGAGTGATGTGAGGTGCGGGGGAGAGTGATGTGAGGTGCAAGGGGGGAGAGTGATGTGAGGTGCAAGGAGGGTGATTTGAGGTGCATGGGGGTGATTTGAGGTGCATGGGGGGAGAGTGATGTGAGGTGCAGGGGGGGAGAGTGATGTAAGGTGCAGGGTGGGTGGGATGTGTGGTGTGTAGGGGGTTATTGTGTGTTTGAAGTGGATGGGGAGTATTATGTGTATGGGTGAGGGGGAGAGATGGGGGTATGAGGGATAGATGGGGAGTATCGCAAAGGTTGATAGTGAGGGGTTCTGGGGGAGATATGAGGATGATGATGAAGGGTGCTGGTGGAGATATGAGGATGAGGATGTGAGATGCTGGGGTAGATATATGAGGATGATGATGATGAGAGGTGCAGGAGGAGAGATGAGGTGCAAGGGATGATGATGATGATGATGATGATGATTTTACCTGTGCGGCCCAAATTTTTTTTCCTTGGAGCAGTGCGGCCCTTCTCACTTTACGAGTTGTGCAGGCCTTGATTAGACTGTGACATTTTATCTAAGGGAGGAGATACGCTCTGGAATTTTTTATTATCACTGCTGAGACTGGATGGAACAACGAGGCGTTATCAGCTGCCTTTTGGCAAGCCTCTCTGAGACATTAAAGGATAAACTCGCGGCACAAGAGCGTCCTACCGATCTCGAAGAACTTATCGCTATTTGCATTCGTGTGGATCAACGCTTACAGGAGAGAAGCACTGAAAGATCCCACCATTGCATAAACTCGTCGAGACCCTCTTCTCTTCAGGCCAGCATTCCCGAATCCTTGTACCCCGATACCCCTGAGCCCATGCAGCTAGGTGGTAATAAATTATCTGCCACGGAGAAGCAACGCCGATGTAACTCCGGACTCTGTCTGTACTATGGCAATGCTGGTCATCTGGTACTTCAATGTCCCCACAAATCGGTAAAACTCCTACTCCTAATGAAGTGCAGGGGAATCTCATTGGGAACACTTTTTTTATTCCCTATCACAGCGAAACCACCTACCAGGATCTTCCTTCCCGTTACGCTCATCGGATAGGGCTTCCCCATGTCACGCTGTGCTACCCACAGACCAGACCTTCCCCCAGTACTGAGGTGAGAAGTGAGTAGATCACACACCCGCAGCAGTGAGGGCATGTCCGGAGTGTGGATTGGTAGCGTGGCCAAGGCTGAGTGTACAAGGGTTTAGACGTAGTACTTGCCAGATCCGGGCATAAAGAGTGTAGCATAGAGATGTCCGAAGCCAAGGGTCGAGGGCAGGAGAGATCCGAGTTGTAGTGGTCCGTGAGCCGGGTCCGAGAGGTAAGCGAGGTCGGGGAATAGCCGGGGTCGAAGAGCCAGAGAGGGTAGGAAGATAAGCCGGTTCAGTAACGAGATCTGAAACGCAAGAGGGAGCTGGGCATAGGATCCAAACAGCACGAGTCAAACAAAACTATGCAGAGCAAGGTTGCACAGGAGCTACGGGGATAATAAAGCACGGTGGACGAATCAGAGGAGGAGGCAGGGCAGAGGTGAGCTGAGGAGCCTCTTGTGATAGGGCAGGGGGTGATGACCTGTCTTGCTGCAGCTGGGCTGCTGGGGGGTGTGAGCCTGGATCCTGGGTCGGGCGGTAGGCGCTTTCTGTAAGCCGGGCGAGCGCACACTCAGAGGTTGAGACGGCGGTGTGTGAGAGAGCTGCGGGGAAACGGGGGGGGCAGTGCATGACGCAATCTATGGTGAGGAGCGGAGGAAGCAGCGCCTGGTCAGGCAGGTAGGGGATGGCTGTGCCGAGGGCGGCATGTCCCCTGCTTCCTTACACCCCGTTTCTGCACTGGCTTTCGTGGATTCCGGGTTGGGAGGTAATTTTGACGAAAGGAATAATATTCCCCTCGTTTGCAAGAAAATGTCTGGTGGGATTGGAAGGCGTTGACGGTCGACCTCTTCAACCAGCATTCATTTCCTACAAACAATTCCCCTTTGCCTTTCTTACTGCTAAGGAGCACACAGAAGAAATCCAGTTGGACGCTATCGACACCCCTTTGGTGGACGTGATTCTTGGTCTTCCATGGCTACAACGTCACAATCCACGCATCGATTGGTCCAGCAAGGAACCTGTATTGTGGAGTCCTCTCTGCTCTAAGAACTGTGCGGTTTCCTTCAAAAGTATCTGTGGGGTCACTGCTTCCAAGGAAGAGAAAATAGAATTGCCCTAGGTCTGTGCCGAGTTTCGCGATATATTTGAAAAGGCCAGATCCGAGGTCTTACCTCCTCATCGTTCTTTCGACTGCCCTATTCATTTGCTCCCTGGCTCAGTACCTCCCAGGGGAACTTCTTATCATCTTTCTCTTCCTGAGACGAATGCTATGAAGGAATACATCCATGAAAACTTACAGAGGAGTTTCATTCGGAAATCTTCATCTCCAGCCGGTGCTGGATTCTTCTTTGTGAAGAAAAAGGATGGATCTCTTCGACCCTGTATAGATGTCACGGTAGCTTATGACAAGATATAATGAACACCAAATATCTGGGTTGAACTGAACGAGGCTTAGATATAATAAAATATAATTTATTCCTTAAATAAGGTGAACACAGCAATATAGTACAATTAACAGACAAGAAGATAACACTTACTTAGGGTTGGGGAATGGAGAAGTATCCAATAGCAATTCTCCAGCAGTCCAGTGACATTCAAGATGGAATCAGAAGCACAACTCCAGCAATCCAGTGACATTTTAGAACTGTAGGGTTGACACAGTTTATATACCTGTGCAACCCTATTCTTAACATTGAACACAGCCTATTGGTGAACAATTATCTGTATCCACTCTCTAATGTGGAGACACAGACTAACAGACTAACTCATGCCCTCAGGTAACAATTAGACTGGCAGAGTTTGTTGATTGACTAATACTTAATCCCTAGACATTGGGTAACAATCAAGGCAGTTACTTTTTGATCACCGTGCTTAGGCTACTCAGCCGTCTGCCCTTAATGACTTATTAGCCTAGCAAATGGCGTCTGCATTTTCAGAACAGATCCAAAATAAAATACATATACAGTACACTTTAATATCTACACATATTAATAAGTTCCATTCTGGTGGGCTCAGTGGGTCTACGTGGCTTGCGTTACTTTTCTTGATGGTTTTCTCCATCACCTTAAAGGTGGCGTAAGTCAGGGGTTTGGCCACGGCGCTACTGTGGGACAAACTTCCTATAGTACCCTGCGGTGCCCAAAAAGGCCATGACCTGTTTCTTGGTTTTTGGAACAGGCCACTGAACTATGGCTTCTACCTTGGCTGGCTCTGGTTTGAGGTGCCCTCCACCCACCCTGTGCCCTAAGTACAGGACCTCTGCCATCCCTACCATACACTTAGTGGGTTTCAAGGTAAGCCCAGCCTCCCTGATCCTATCTAGCACCGCAGCTACATGTCCTAAATGGGAGTCCCAGGAATTACTAAAGACAGCAATGTCATCTAAGTAAGCCCTGGCATAGCTCTGCATCCCTTCCAGTAACCTATTGACCAAGCGTTAGAAGGTAGCCGGGGCATTCTTCATCCCAAATGGCATCACCAAAAACTCATAGAGGCCACTTGGAGTGATGAATGCTGACTTCTCCCTAGCCTCCAGGGTCAGTGGGATTTGCCAATAGCCTTTGAACAAATCCATAGTGGTCAGATACTTTGCCCCCGCGAGTTCATCTAGTAACTCATCCATGCGGGGTATGGGGTAGGCATCTGACACGGTCCCAGCGTTGAGCAAGCGGTAGTCCACACAAAACCGGGTGGTCTTGTCCTTCTTAGGAACTAGGACTACCAGGCTTGCCCAAGGACTCTGGGACGGAGTAATAACCCCTAGGGTCAGCATCTCCTCTATCTCCCTCTCCATACTAGTCTTGACCTCTGCTGACACTCTATAAGCGTGCTTATGCAGAGGCCGCAGGTCCCCTGTGAGCACTGGGTGTTTTGTGAAATGTGTGGTCCCTGGCATGTCAGTGAAGAGGGCCCCATACTTAGCTAGCATGTCTCTGGCTTCTCCCTTCTGCCTAGCACTCAACTGTGCCCCTATCTCCACCTGTTCCACAGTGTGTCCCTGCCTAGCCTCCCCTAGGAGATCAGGCAGAGCATTGCTCGCCGATCCTCCAGCAGTGGGCTACAAATGGCCATTACTGCTCCCATACCCGGTGCTCTGTACTCTTTCAACATGTTAATGTGATATGTCTTGTGCCTCTCAGGCTCTACAGGGAAAAGGGAGACCAAAAAGCGCACCAGCACAAACGGAGCAGGAAGAACCCAGGACAAAAAATGATTAAAAGGGCACTTTAATGTGACAAAAGACCCATCCAACGCGTTTCGAACGTCACAGCGTTCTTTTTCAAGCTTCTCAGGCTCTACCTGTACAACGTAGTTGTACTCATTCACCTTTCGGATGACCGGGTACGGTCCCGACCAGGCAGCCATTAACTTGTTCTCCCGAGTGGGTTTGAGAACAAGCACCTGCTGTCCTGGGATGAATTCTCTGCTACGGGCATTCCGGTCATACCATTGCTTTTGCTTGGTCTGAGCGGCCCTGAGGTGGTCCTGGGCCACCCCCATGAGCATCTCTAACCGGTCTCGGAGATCTACTACATACTGTATCACTGAAGCATCAGTAGCAGTAGCCTCCCCTTCCCATCCCTCACGGAATAGGTCCAGAGGTCCACGTACCCTGCGGCCATATACTAGCTCGAAGGGGGAGAAGCCTGTAGATTCCTGCGGTACCTCTCGGTAGGCAAACAGCAAGTGCTGTAAATTAATCTCCCAGTCTTTCCCCTCCGCCTCTATAAAAGGTCCGAAGCATCTGCTTCAGGGTACCGTTAAACCTCTCACATAATCCGTTGGTCTGGGGATGGTAAGGGGTAGTGCGCCGGTGCTGTACACCGCATGCATCCCAGAGACAGTGTAACAGTTCACTCATGAACTGCGACCCCTGATCGGTTAGGATCTCACTAGGGAAACCTACCCTAGAAAAAATGTTCAGCAAAGCTGCTGACACTGTCTTGGCATCTATGGTGCCAAGCGCTACCGCCTCAGGGTACCGGGTGGCAAAATCCACAACCGTGAGGATGTAGCGCTTCCCTGACCTGCTAGGAATCATAAGGGGTCCTACAAGGTCCATCGCTACTTTCTGGAAGGGTTCCCCTATTATCGGTAGGGGTTTCAGGGGTGCCTTCACACGGTCGCCCGCCTTACCCACTCGCTGGCAGGCATCACAAGAGCGGCAGAAATTGCCCACATCTCGAGATGCCCCCGGCCAGTAGTAACGCTGTAATAACCGGGCTCGCGTTCTGTTGACCCCCTGATGTCCCGTTAACGGAATAGAGTGAGCTACCCGTAACAGTTGCTGTCGGTACCCCTGGGGCACTACTACACTGGCGACACACTTTATTCGAGCTTGGCTAGTCCCACGAATTCGGGTATACCCGGGTGTATTGAGGTTTGTGACTGTTTTCTGCCCGAGTGCATTGAGTTATTTTCCAAGCAGGGATTGAAGCATTTTATTCCCGCTGGCTGCAATACTGCACAGTATATATATATATATATATACTGCATTACAATTCATGAATTTATGCCATCTGGTAGACACGCGAAGCATTGCAGCCTATTAAATCCTAATCATTATCATTTAACAGATCAGCCGCCCATCAGCCAGGCATGAACCCAGGCTGGGAAGGCAAATGCAACGGGGCTTGTCAGAGGTGAGGAGTGGCGCATTCCAGGTATCTGCCAGGTACATACCGGGTATTTGCTCGAATAAAGTGTGTCGGTGCAGTAGCTGTCGCTTACCGGTCAATCCCTCCTCTATCCCTGGGTTCCCTTCTTCTCTATACAGGAGTCCCTTATACCATAGGCAGCGCTCAGTGCCCTCCCCTGCCTGAGATTCGGATGCCCGAAGTCTCACGCCGGCCAGAGTAGGGTCTGCCTTCACTGCCTCCCTAAACTGGGCTCCTAATTCTGGCCACCCCCCAGTCATGTCATTGTCTGGAGAATGGGGAAGGGTGATGGGAAACAGTAAGTCAGTCTGTGGTTGCAACTGATCCTGGCTTACCTCCCCGGGCTCCTCTGCGCCCTCCGCTAACGTTGGTCCCAAAGGCTGGGGGACTGGAGCGGCCGCCATTGCCGCTGTCTGGCTCCGGGAAACCGCCACCACTGCAGCGGGTTTGGGCACTCGGTCGTAGGTGAAGGTCATCGGTCCCAGATCATTGCCAAGAAGAACATCGGCATCCAAACCGGGTAAAACCCCCGCCCTGGCCCTCCCCCCAATCCAAAAAGATTCTGGCCACTTGCAGGAAACGTGGCTCTCCGTCGGCCACAGTGATCTGTATCCCAGGGCCTGGGATCAATTCCTCTGGCCGGACCATATCAGGTCGGACCAGGGTCACTGCAGCTCCTGAATCCAGCAAGCCGACTGCTTGCCGGTCACCGACTGTGACAGGGGTGAGATGTCTGCTCCAGCCGTCCGTCTGCTGCAGGTCCGCGCTGAGATGTCCTCTGCTCCTGGCTGTGGGCACCGATGAAACCGGGACAGGTGCTGCATAGGATGTCTCGCTTGGCGTTGGTTCCATGACCGTTCCGGTATCTTTGGTGGAAGCTACCCGCACGCAGGCTACTGGCTTCGCAGCTGGGGTGCGTTGCCCCTGATGGGGTACGCTGGAATGCAGGGGTTCCGGGCAATCTGGTCTGATGTGACCAGGGCGGCTACAGTTGAAGCATCGGCGCTCATGCTGGAGCTCCCCCGCCTTCGGTGGACTGCTGCCCGCAGGCGGCCTCTGAGTCCATTAGGGGTATTGGCAGACTTTCTGGCCGGTGCCGCCGCCACCGCCGCCTTGGCTACTGGTTTGGCGGTCATCAGGGCTCAGCTGGCCACATAGTCATCTGCAAGCCTCGCCGCCTCCTGGTAAGTCTTGGGCTTCTTGTCGTACACCCAAGCCCTCACCGCCGGCGGGCACTGCTGCATGAGCTGCTCCTGAAAGATGAGGTCCAGCAGGCGTTGGTAAGTCCGTGCCTCATAGCCCTCCACCCAGCGTATCCCGTACAAAGCCATGCGGGTCACGTAGGTAACAGGACTCCTGGGGCTGCCTTCTTCCTGCCGGAATTTACCCCGGTAGGCTTCAGGGGTAAAACCGTTCTGAAACAATAAAGTTCTTTCAGGTGTTCGTAGTCATCAGCATACTCATCTGGAAGCGCCATCATCGTCTGCTTAGCCAAGCCGGACAGTAAGGGGTCCAAACGTGCAACCCTATGCTGGGGAAGCACTTTGTACCGCCGGCACTGCATTTCAAAGTTCTTTAAGAAACTGTCAATCTGGTCAGTGCCTTCCACGAACTTGGTGAGACTGTGCAGGTCCAGTTTGAGTTCATCTGTGTTGGGTTGGACAGGGGGGCAATAAGCGGGTCTGTTCACTGCCATAGTGATAAACTGCAGCCGCTCCTCCGGTGTCCCTCTGTCTCCCCATGCAGTAATCAGTGGCAACATTTCAGGGGTGAACGGACTGGTAGCCGCAGCAACCAGTACCCCTCCTGTTGCACTGCTCCCGGGAGGTGCACTCGTTCCCTCCCCGAGATTCCGCCGCCCTGGCACTGGGTTCCTTCCCTGATCTCCGGGTGGCTGTAAAAGGGCAAGCTGAGCCGTATCCTGAGGCTCTGCAAGCCGGGCTTCATAGTCACCAATTGCATCAACCATGTCTGCGACCTCCTGGTTCTCATAGGGCAGTCCATATTCACGGCACTTGTCCTTCAACTGAGCTCGGGTCCACATGTTGGATGAGCCTTCAGCCTCACTCATGGTTCAGTCGCAGAAGTGAGGTGGTGTTACAACTTGTGTTAACTGTTGCACTACTGTGTGTTCAATATCTTTAGTCCCAGGAACTTGCAATTACCATCAAGTTCCTATTATGTTACAGTATCCCGCAGTATACTGTAACACAGGTCCAGTTCAATCCCACCGCTTGCCACCAGTTAATTATAGAGCTTGTCACGGTAGCTTATGACAAGATATAATGAACACCAAATATCTGGGTTGAACTGAACGAGGCTTAGATATAATAAAATATAATTTATTCCTTAAATAAGGTGAACACAGCAATATAGTACAATTAACAGACAAGAAGATAACACTTACTTAGGGTTGGGGAATGGAGAAGTATCCAATAGCAATTCTCCAGCAGTCCAGTGACATTCAAGATGGAATCAGAAGCACAACTCCAGCAATCCAGTGACATTTTAGAACTGTAGGGTTGACACAGTTTATATACCTGTGCAACCCTATTCTTAACATTGAACACAGCCTATTGGTGAACAATTATCTGTATCCACTCTCTAATGTGGAGACATAGACTAACAGACTAACCCATGCCCTCAGGTAACAATTAGACTGGCAGAGTTTGTTGATTGACTAATACTTAATCCCTAGACATTGGGTAACAATCAAGGCAGTTACTTTTTGATCACCGTGCTTAGGCTACTCAGCCGTCTGCCCTTCATGACTTATTAGCCTAGTAAATGGCGTCTGCATTTTCAGAACAGATCCAAAATAAAATACATCTACACTTTAATATCTACACATATTAATAAGTTCCATTCTGGTGGGCTCAGTGGGTCGACCTTTGCCAGTTTTTAATGCCTACAGTGACTCCACATATTGGCCAAATATGAACTCTCTGCGACCTCCAGAACTGGAGATACAGAAATGCACTTTAAAACATTAAAATACATGCTTATAATGAAACATGGGAACATACATTTTCAAGGTACAACAAGGTGCAAACCTCATCCCTGGACCGCAGTCCAGTTAACCCCTTGTCTCTCTGGTGAGGTCAGGGGATGGCCATATGGGGTGCAATCCCTTTAATACCGGGCCACCCCCTTTCTCCCTCTACAATAGACTACAGAGGTCCTAATTAAATCACCATTACTATCCTTTACCTCTGATTTCCGAACTCTTCGATCGCCTCCAAGGAGCCAACATCTTTACCAAATTGGATCTTCGTGGGGCCTGCAATCTGGTAAGGATTCGCCAAGGCGATGAATGGAAAACGGCTTTCAACACCTGTGACAGCCACTATGAATACTTCGTCATGCCCTTTGGTCTATGTAATGCTCCTGCCATCTTTCAAGATTTTGTTAATGACATTTTCAGGGACCTGCTCAATCAATTTGTGGTTATCTATCTGAACGACATTATGATTTTTTCTAAATCTTTTCTTGAACATGTCAGCCATGTTAAACAGGTACTTCTACTCCTAAGGGAGAACCATTTGTTCAAAAAGCTCGAAAAGTATAATTTTCATCAAACATCCACATCCTTCCTGGGATATATCATCTCTAACAAGGGTCTCACCATGGATCCACCCGAGGTAAAGGCAGTTCTCGAGTGGCCTCGCCCCACTACTCTCAAAGCTGTTCAGTGCTTCCTGAGCTTTGCAAACTATTACCGCAGGTTTATTCAAAATTATTCCTCAGCAGTAGCCCCCATCACAGCATTTACTAAGAAAGGTGTGGATCCCTCCTCTTGGTCGCCGGTAGCTATTCAAGCTTTTGATCATCTGAAGACCGCCTTTGTTTCTGCACCCATTCTTATCCATCTGGATCCCAAGCTACCATTCACATTGGAGGTAGATGCGTCAGACGTCGGAGCTGGTGTTATCCTTTCTCAGAGGAAAGAAATCTTTCACCTCCACGGGGAAACATTGGTCGTAGTTTCTGATAGAGGGTCTCAGTTCGTATCCAAGTTCTGGCGCTCCTTCTGCCAGCTACTGGGAATAGCGCTACATTTTTCTTCTGGGTATCATCCCCAACCCAACGGCCATACGGAAAGAACTAATCAGTCCCTGAAGCAGTATATCCGGTGTTTTGTGTCTGATACTCAAGACAACTGGTCTGAACTTCTTCCCTGGGCTGAGTTTGAGCATAATAATTTGCGTAACGAATTCACCTCTGAGTCACCCTTGTTCATTAATTATGGATTCCATACCCTACCTCTACCCATCTCCACTCCCACTTCCGGGGTACCAGTTGCAGACCACAGAATCAATCATTTCCAAAGGCTGTGGAGAAGAACTCAAGAGAATCTCAAGATGACAACTACCAGACCAAAAGACACAGGCAGATCGCCACCGAAGAAAGGTCCAAGACTTTAAACCAGGAGACAAGGTGTGGTTATCTTCTAAAAACATCAGACTCAAAGTCCTTACGCTCAAACTGGCACCTAGATTTCTAGGACCATTCACCATTACAGAGAAGATCAACCCAGTCGCCTACCGACTACGTCTCCCGTCATCTATGAGAATACCTTCCGTATATCACGTCTCTCTTCTGAAGCCAGTCACTCTGAACCAGGCCTGCACAACTTGTAAAGTGAGAAGGGGCGAACTGCTCCAAGGAAAAAAAGATTTGCGCCGCACGGGTAAAATCATCATCATCATCATCATCATCTCTCCTCCAGCACCCATCATCATCCTCATATATCTACCCCAGCACCCCTCATCATTTATCTCCCCACAGCACCTCTCATCATCATCCTCATATCTCCCCCAGAACCCCTCATTATCAACCTTTGCGAGACTCCCCATCTATCTCTCATACCACATCTCTCACCCACACAAATAATACTCCCCCTCCACATCAAACACACAGTACCCCCTACACACCACACACATCCCACCCCCCCTCTGCACCTCACATCCCTCTCCCCCCCTTGCATCTCACATCACTTTCCCCATCTGCATCACACATCGTTCTCCCCTGCACCTCACATCGCTCTCCCCTGCACCTCACATTGCTCTCCCCTGCACCTCAAATCACCCTCCCCTGCACCTCAAATCACACCCCCTCCACCTCAAATCACCCTCCCCTGCACCTCAAATCACCCCCCCCTGCACCTCAAATCACCCTCCCCTGCACCTCAAATCGCCCTCCCCTGCACCTCAAATCACCCTCCCCTGCACCTCAAATCACCCTCCCCTGCACCTCAAATCACCCTCCCCTGCACCTCAAATCACCCTCCCCTGCACCCCAAATCACCCTCCCCTGCACCCATCATCTTACTACATCATCTTACTGTATTCTGGATTCTAGGTCTTCTAGAGGATCAACCAAGAACCTGCTGCACTGGAAGGGTTTTGATCTTGGATCCCTCATCATCGTCTCCATGCACTCAGACTCCTCCGTCTTTTCCATCAAAGATACCCTGACAAACCATCTTGGAGTCGCTCGGATGTCGCTCCTGGGGGGGCGGAGGGGGGGGGGGGTTACTGTGAGGATTCATCATCCGCACTCCTCTTAGCTTACCTACACCCGCGATCGGGTGACCGCCTGCAATACTCTTGCTCCTCCTGTTGGCGCCGGGATCCAACTTTCACCTGACTGGAGGAGGGAGCTGCAGAGCCCCGGACCAGCTATTTTTATATGTGTAGCCCTTTTTCTGAACCCTCCCAAAGGAACTACTGGTCACTATATAACACCTGCAGCTCCAGGAGATATGAGCCCCCGCTAGCTGGGAGCCTGGGGTAACACTCATACACTTACTTAGCGCAGAGCCTCCACTTACCCAGGATCCCCGTGATGTGAGATTCCCCTGGGCAAGAAATACATACACACACATGTAATGCAACCAACTTTACTGTATTAACGATAATGCAGAGTAACTTTATCACTCTATAATGCAACAGGTAACCTTAGTGGCCCAGCCACTCTCATCAGGAGTAACGTGTCCGTCCCCTCACCGCGTGCCCCACACACCGTGTCCATGTATGATACTATATGGTATAGGCTCAGTCTTGTAACCACTCGCTCAGTGTTCCTACAAAGAGTTTAGCCTAAGGCAGGATCAGCGCCTGATGACCGGTGTTGGTGCACTTGAGGATATAGTACCTGCCGGTCACGGCGGTGACAGGTACCTCTTCGCAAAGGGTCAGATGAATCAGCGGTCTGCCCCCTGGGTGTCAATGTCCAGCCGTCTGGTCCCCGACGATTCGCCAGCAGCCGCTCCGCACGCTTGTCCCTTTGTCCCTAGCTGTCCACACAGTAAGGGGTTATGCTCGCTCTCACTATAGGCCGTCCCTGCAGCACAGCAACCTTTGGTGTCTTCAGGGAACACTCCTAGGGGCATACGGGGTAGCCTGTCCTATCTACCTCTCACTACCCCACACTACCTCTCTCTTCCCCACCCGGGTCCCCTCTGACTAACCTCTCCCTAACCTCTGCAGCAAACGCATTGCATTCACACTGAACCTGCAGCCACCCACTGCACTCACACGGAACCTGCAGCACCCACTGCACTCATTCGGATACCTGCAGCTACACTGCACACACACGCTGTGCCTACTTGTCAGTGCTCACAGCACTACCAGCCGTGACACTGACAAGACTGCACACTCACACCTAAGGGCAGAGTCCCTAACCTAGGGGCCCTCCCTCAGTACCTACCCCCTAACCTGGTGGGGATTGGGGCCTGCCTGGGATCTGGGGAACCTTACCTGGTGCAGGAGCCACTTGCTCCCTACACCCTTCCTTCCCCTTCCTACTCCCAGCTCCAACTGCCAAACGTGGTCCCTGCAACATTGTAGCCTTCCTCCACAGGAGAAGCTGCAAAACCCTATTTGCTGGCTGGCTGCACGTGATGTGGGTGAAAGGGCAATCCCCAGAGGCTACTGGGAATTGTAGTCCACTCAGGGCCTCTTTAGCATTGGGACCGCGTGCGCTACCCTTACTGCGCCTGCGCGACCAACGCACACGCTCGCGCAACCTGTCACGGCGGCCCCCGCTAGCCGGGTGTGCCGCAGAGCCTCGGAGCGCTACATGGGGGGTCTCTGGGGCTGAAAAGAGACCGGGTTACATTCTCCCCCTCGCAGAATCCCAACGACCTCGCTTGGGTAGCAAACATACAACAGAGGGTTATATAATGAAAAATGCATTGCAAACGATACACCACACACAACATGCATTTGTTCACCGGTACCCAACATACTCACGTGGATACCCGAGGCCAGCTGAGTCTCATAGTGGAGTGCCCCTAACTGATTTAGTGAGGGCTTCTCACTTTGACTCCTGTGAGTCTTTTGGATCTCAAGATCGGATGTTACAGTCTCAACCGCCAAACCATCGCCTCCCTGTCGCAGAAAAAATAGTAAGGGGTTTTTGGTATTGATCCTTGCCGGATCCTCCGCTTCCGTCTCGTGGGAGACAGGGAGGTTCAGTCTCTTGCCTCGGTCCACCACATGGCGAACGAAGCGCTCCATCGTGCGCATGGAAGAGGCCACAACTACCAAAGCGGTCTCAGCACCGTCTTTGTCCGCTCCAGCAATTCCTTTAACGGTGACATCTTCTGTGGACAGCACAATTTCTTCGTGCAGGCCCGTGTCTTGAGAAGACAAAGCTTGGAGATTACTCTCGCAGGAGTAAGCGTCGCTCATGGCCGCTGTACCGGATACCTTGATGAGGTCAAATCCGCTCCCTGGTCTGCAGAGATCTTCTGGGGGAGAAACCTCCACAAGGACGCGATGACGAGGTGAGCCCATCGCCCGGGTGACTCTACCTTTGGAGCCGCCAGGCTCCACGATCACCGGGGAGCTCACACCCGACACCCCTGGGGCAGTCAACTCGCCCCTGTCGTCATTGGCAGGTACTGATCCCAAGCCTGGGACCGCTGGTACCATCGTACCAGGCTGGACTGGCCACAGTAGGGCACATGGGCCCACAGCAGGCTCTGTATCCGCCGAGATAGTTGGCTCAGTGACTTGGCATGAGTGGTCCGCCGGCAGGCGCATCACCACAAGTTGTTGATCGCTGGAATCACCAAAAGAGGATGGGGGTATAGACGCCTTACCCTGTGATTCCGGAATCTGCGGTTCTGGGTTCTGTGGTTCCTGCTCGGGAACCGTGTCTGGAACCCACATCTGGGGTTCCAACACCTGTGACTCCGCCTTTGGCGGCTCCGGCTCGGGACCTGAATCTAGAATATCCCTTTGGACACACGGGCCCTCCACAACCTCCACAGCTGAGGTAGGTGGACTGGCAGCGGCTTGGGCCGGCAGGGTGGAGACATCAGGCATCTCTTTCTCCGCAGGTTGGGGTATAATAGGCTTCAAGAAACATGCACCGCAGCAGTCACATTCGGGCTCCCATGCCAGTGCGCCTCTAGAACAGTCACAGGTGGGGCTAAAACACTGTATACACGTTTCCCCGTCCACCTCGGTTGTCTTGAAGTCTAGCGGTACTTGGGACATGTCGACACCCTTGTCATAGGCTTCACGCAAGCAGGGGCACATCTATTCCTGGTGCTTGCAAGGACACATACACATTAGGGTGTAACCCCTGGCAGTCTATCTCATTCTCGGAGGAAGAATAATCCGTTTCTGCATCAGTGTCCTCCTCCTCTGACAGTTCTGTAGGCAGCGGCAGTCGGAGCTTCAAGGACTGCGCTTCACAGTCAGGACACTCGGGCCATCGGGCCAACTCACCGACAGGACAATCACATTCGCTCAGGCAGCAGTGCAGGCCAATCGCATCTGTCTCTTTGGGTTCCGGCTCCAGAACCGACTCGGGAACCACGGTTAGAGTACCCGTGCCCTCCGCAACTTCTGTAAGGTAGGTAGCTGGATTACCTGCATTGACTGATCCAGGCTTGAACTCGACCACTTCTTCCTTGGCGGGTTCCGGAGTCTCCAGCAACACTGGCTCTGGAAACTGTACTCCGCAGTAGGTACACTCGGGTACCCACGCCAATTCACCACCTGGAAAGTCACAAGTAACACAAGTGTTGTGCATACACCTTATCCCTTCTATGAACACCTCCTTGTAATCTAGTAGCAGCAGGTTGGAATCATAGATCATACTAGCAGGCAGTCTCAATAGATTTCGTATACACGGACACAAAAGAAAGGGTAGCTTCCTAGTCTCTGATAGCCAGGCTCCAAACACTTGAGGGTGTGCTTGACTGCATCTTACGGTCCTATTGGTTCTATTATGAAGGACAGAATCCGCTGACTGCAGTTCTCATACACTCTCCACTTCAGGTAAAGCAGAAAAGGGGCACATTCTATGAAGGAATGGTCCTGGCTCTGCCCTGCGTCACTCACAGTGTGGGGGCGGGGCTCTGGTTTTCCCGCCAGTCCCGGACGGGTTTCTGCAACATTTTCCCGCGCGGGCGGGCAATCAGCACATGGGCTCTCCCACCTTGAGGGCGTAACAGACATGGCGGAACAAAAATAGCACAATTTAGAAAAAAATTACCGGGCACCCCAGGTCTGATATCTCAGCAGCGCCTCCAAATTTAGCCCTTTTTCTGAACCCTCCCAAAGGAACTACTGGTCACTGTATAACACCTGCAGCTCCAGAAGATATGAGCCTCCGCTAGCTGGGAGCCTGGGGTAACACTCATACACTTACTTAGCGCAGCGCCTCCACCTACCCAGGATCCCCATGATGTGAGATTCCCCTGGGCAAGAAATACATACACACACAGGTAATGCAACCAACTTTACTGTATTAACGATAATGCAGAGTAACCTTATCACTCTATAATGCAACAGGTAACCTTAGTGGCCCAGCCACTCTCATCAGGAGTAACGTGTCCGTCCCCTCACCGCGTCCATGTATGATACTATATGGTATAGGCTTAGTCTTGTAACCACTCGCTCAGTGTTCCTACAAAGAGTTTAGCCTAAGGCAGGATCAGCGTCTGATGACCGGTGTTGGTGCACTTGATGATATAGTACCTGCCGGTCACGGCGGTGACCGGTACCTCTTTGCAAAGGGTCAGATGAATCAGCGGTCTGCCCCCTGGGTGTCAATGTCCAGCCGTCTGGTCCCCGACGACTCGCCAGCAGCCGCTCCGCACGCTTGTCCCTTTGTCCCTAGCTGTCCACACAGTAAGGGGTGATGCTCGCTCTCACTATAGGCCGTCCCTGCAGCACAGCAACCTTTGGTGTCTTCAGGGAACACTCCTAGGAGCCTACGGGGTAGCCTGTCCTATGCAGGTGGGTCACTGACCCCCTGCACCCACACTACCTCTCTCTTCCCCACCCGGTTCCCCTCTGACTAACCTCTCCCTAACCTCTGCAGCAAACGCACTGCATTCACACTGAACCTGCAGCCACCCATTGCACTCACACGGAACCTGCAGCACCCACTGCACTCATTCGGATACCTGCAGCTACACTGCACACACACGCTGTGCCTACTTGTCAGTGCTCACAGCACTACCAGCCGTGACACTGACAAGACTGCACACTCACACCTAAGGGCAGAGTCCCTAACCTAGGGGCCCTCCCTCAGTACCTACCCCCTAACCTGGTGGGGATTGGGGCCTGCCTGGGATCTGGGGAACCTTACCTGGTGCAGGAGCCACTTGCTCCCTACACCCTTCCTTCCCCTTCCTGCTCCCAGCTCCAACTGCCAAACGTGGTCCCTGCAACATTGTAGCCTTCCTCCACAGGAGAAGCTGAAAAACCCTATTTGCTGGCTGGCTGCACGTGATGTGGGTGAAAGGGGAATCCCCAGAGACTGCTGGGAATTGTAGTCCACTCAGGACCTCTTTAGCATTGGGACCGCGTGTGCTACCCTTACTGCGCCTGCGCGACCAACGCGCACGCTCGCGCAACCTGTCATGGCGACCCCCGCTAGCCGGGTGTGCCGCAGAGCCTCGGAGCGCTACATGAGGGGTCTCTGGGGCTGACAAGAGACCGGGGTTACATATGCATTGGGTAGGGAGTAGGGAGGGGTTATTTTTATATGTATTGGGGAGGGGGGGGGGTATTTTTTTTACATGTAATGGACGGGTGGGTGTATTTTTGTATGTATTAGGCTGGAGGGGTTTTCTCACAACCCAGGGGGAGCATGTAGGAAAAACAACAAGAAACAGCAATCTAAGTGCAGATGGAAAACTTTGTGTGAGTCAATTCACAGGATATCTTGGCTCGTAAGTACAGCCTACTCACAAGATGAAAGTGGTATATGGGCAACAACTGGTAACTTGAATATGTGCTATCTCCTATATCCAGGCGTTGATACACTCCAACTCAGGTAATCAATGCGATGGTGAAATGCGAAGACAAAAGAACATATCCATAGTGCAGATCAATGATATAAAGGTTAATCTTTTACGTAGATTCTAAAAATGCGCACTTAAAATAAAATATTGTTAAAACAGCATATATCACTTAATAGTGAATGAAGTATAGATTTGATACTGCCATGTCTCACCCCGCCGCCTCCGTTCTGTGTTCTCTCAGCTCTCCTGCATACAGCTGACTGCTGCCTGATCACTCACTGCAGCGCTAATAGCTCAACTCCGTTGCGGTCTCCAGAGCATCACGTCACTTCCGGTAAGGCTTCTGTGATGGGCAGTCACTCGGCACCAATCCTATCTTCCTCTGGGCGGTACTACTCTACGCGTTTCACCACTAAGAGTGTACGGCTTCGTCCGGCACCTGAGTTTTCCATCTGCACTTAGATTGCTGTTTCTTGTTGTTTTTTCCTACATGCTCCCCCTGGGTTGTGAGAAAACGTATCTACCTTCTGGGGACCAGTGAAGACAGTCCCTGCTAGAGGGTTTGAGCAGGGAGTTGCAACATTTAATTTATCATGCCAATTGGCACTATTTTAGCCACTTAAATTACATTCACTTATGATATTGTATCGTTATTTTATCACTTTATAGTTAGTGATCACTTTCAGTGTTTAGCGCCTTTATTTGCACCATCACTCTGTCACATTAGGCCGGAGGGGTAACATCTTTTACCATTGTGTTCAGTAGTTTTGGAGAAGCCACCTGGCAACCCTACTATTGGTGTGTGCATGTATATGTACATATGATGTGTGTATACTGTATGTATACAGTATATGGTGCGTGTGTGTGGGTATATGTGTGTATATGGTATGTATAATCTGGTGTGTTTGTTTATTGTGCATTTCCATGTATACGAAGCTTGCAGGCTTGCCAATTGTATGCCGTGTACATGTGTTGCGTGCATCTACAGTATGTATGGTGTGTGTGCTGCCTGGTTCCTGAGCCAGTTGGTTGGATTTGCCTCCGGGCTAAAATTTGCCAGCCAGTATCTTAAAGCTACAGGAACTAAAAAAATTATTGCAAGCTCTATGGGTCAGGGACATGTGACCGCAAAAATACTATGTACATGACAGAGCTGTGTACAGTGTCAGCGCTATACAAAACGAAAAAGACAACAACAAAAAAAGAAGAATAGCGTGTGTGAGTTTCTCAGTAAGGGTTTGGCTATCAGCATCAGAACTGTTAAGTATGTGTTCCAGCATGAAAGTAAAATATGTCTTAGATCACCAATTTACTTTCCAAATACTCCTAAAGGTCTATTATATTAGGTAGTAAGGGACGCAAAGCAGCGACTGCACAATTCTGTTCTCATGAATCTTCATTGCAGACCTCCTGTGCCGCCCTGTTAAATAGATAAGAAACACAGTAAACAAACAGCAATAAATTTACATTGTAACCCACAGAAGTGGGAGTGTGTAATGTTGTCCTTTTTGACTCTGGACATGTAATGTAACCTCCTAGAGCTACATTGCGTAACTCTGCCCTCCCACTTGACTGCATTTTTACATCATCATAGTACTGTGAAGAGATACTGTGTAGCAGTGCACCAGGAAGTCAAAGACGTCTTTCCTGGTAAGTTAAGAGGGGGTCAGAACGGCAGGATTTCTCCATTCAGAGCAATTCAGACAGATTTTTATGTTTTGAAATGGGAGGAAATAATCCGCAAAAACATGCTTTTCCTGTTCCTTGTTTCTTGAAATTGCTAATGTGGTTTTTTTCTGGTGTTGGCAAACTCAGCTGCTTTCTATTCTTCTTGCTTGTGATGCTATTAGTTTGAGAAGTGTTGGTTGCTAGAGTGAAGTTATAGATACCACACATTTATTTATAAAATGTTTTACTAGGAAGTAATACATTGAGAGTTATCTATCGTTTTCAAGTACCTGGGCACAGAGTTATGGTGACAAATACATGGTTACAGTACATTAAGTGAACTGGGTTATACATTATGTATAAAGACATTGCATGAACAGTTTTACATATTTTTTCTTGTAGGCGTATGTTACAGACCAGATTAAAATGTGAGACCGCTTTAGTTTTGAAAGAATTTAGACTGGTGGCAGCGTCATTTGACACGAAGTCCTAGGACAAGGGGGGGGGGGGGGGCGTGCGAGTGCTGGGACTGCCAGGCAGGGGGGCACAGCTCACGAACTTTGCGCACCCCTGTGCTTGTGTTCAACCAGCACCATCACAGTTTTTATTAATTTTTTTATTATGTTTTTACTATTAGTGTGTGTAGATACTATGTGGTACCTATTGACACAAAAAGAAAAAAATTGGTGCAAGTAGCGCTAAAAGCTGAAAATAAATATTGAAATATAATGTGCGTGTAGTGCAAATGTTTAACACTAAAAAACCTTAAAATGTTAAGGCAAGGCTGCCAAGAATAACTGACCCAAGACACAGTCAGTGAAATCACAAAACAAACAATACAAACCAGCGCCTATAAAGTCCAAAGGTAATCTGTACAGATTCCAATTGGATTTAAGTGCAAGAAAATTGTTTCCAATCTTGTACTTCCAGGGTCCACAGCAAGATGTTACGTGGTATATGCAAAACAAGCAGAAAAGAACATCATAGTGCAAACTGCTAGTTAATCACACAGATACACAAACACTGGACAAACAAAACAAAACAATTGACAAACACAAGCAAGGCTGAAAAAATAGAAAGAGTTAATTTAATAAAACATATATTTAAAATAACAAAAATGAACAGTGGCAGGCAACTGGTCCGGTCAATTAAAACCGGAATCCTACTCACAAGATGTTGGAGTAAATGCGCATTGGTTAGCAGTCACTGGGAGGTGTTGGTAATAATTCCAATAGCGTCGGGTTGATGCAGGAACTGCTCCAAACACTGTCACTCACTCTTGGACCGTAAATCCGTCACTGGGGGTGGGTCTTGGGGAAAACCGCCTCTTCCTGCTGCTACAATGCGATCGAACGCTAACGAGTAGCCTGCGCTCTGTTCGGTGATAACTCTGTGATACTGCCCAATGCGTTTCGTGCACATGCGCACTTCATCTATCGTTTTCAAGTACCTGGGCACAGAGTTATGGTGACAAATACATGGTTACAGTACATTAAGTGAACTGGGTTATAAATTATGTATAAAGACATTGCATGAACAGTTTTACATATTTTTTCTTTTAGGCGTATGTTACAGACCAGATTAAAATGTGAGACAGCTTTAGTTTTGAAAGAACTTAGACTGGTGGCAGCGTCATTTGACACCAAGTCCTAGGACAGCGGGGGCGTGCGAGTGCTAGGGCTGCCAGGCAGGGGGGCGCAGCTCACGAACTTTGCGCACCCCTGTGCTTGTGTTCAACCAGCACCATCACAGTTTTTATTTACTTTTTTATTATGTTTTTACTATTAGTGTGTGTAGATACTATGTGGTACCTATTGACACAAACACACACACACACACACACACACACACATAGCTCTGAGAAACCCCAAACATTACCACATAATATATATGTATTGTGACAAACGGCTTACTCCGGGGCTCCGCCGTCTGTCCGGGACTGTTAGAACACGGTCTTTTAGGGTAGGTTAAATGATGAGACGTCACGTACTGTTCCTTTAAACAGGCTATGCCTGGTTTATTCAGTCCCAGGCACTGAGACTGCCACAGTTTAAACAGAAAACAAAGCCAAACAAAAAGCTGCTCGTCTGAGCGATAACTTAAACTTAGATGTCCCTGACTCAGAGTTGGAAGTGGCTTGTCCACTTCCACCAACAAAATAAGTACCTTTGCAGTCTTTAGACAAACTAACAGAATGAATGAAGCGATTTGGGAAAGAGGCTTTCTCACCCCTCTGCAGTTCAGCAGCCTTCCAGGCTCTTGGGCGGGGCTCAGAGGAAACAGGAAACAGGTCTTATATACCTGAACTCTAATCAGCATGACAGGTGACAGAAAACAGGCAGCAGACAAACTGTGGAATGGAGTGCCTGTACCACGAGGCTGCCCTGTTCAGCTTAGACAGGACAGAAACTGTTCAGTATCCTGGGAGCCCTGTATATGGAGTTTATTACCAACCCCTGGTTTCTGTCACATATCCTCCCCCCCAGCTCAGACCTCGAGGGGTGAGCGACCATGGATATTAGGGAGTGCATCCTTGACAACCCGTCGGCATTGCCATGTTTGTGCCCCGACCTGTGTTCCACAGAAAATTTAAAGGGCTGTAGGCTTAGGAACCACCTGGTCACCCTAGCGTTCTTCTCCCTATTTTGACACATCCAGGTAAGGGGTGCATGATCTGTGACCAATCGGAACTTTCTCCCCAACAGATAATACTTGAGTGTCTCTACAGCCCACTTTATTGCGAGACACTCTTTCTCGACTATGGAGTAATTTTTCTCCTGGGGATTTAGTTTCCTACTTAAATAAAGGATGGGGTGCTCCTCCCCTTGAGACTCCTGGGAGAGTACCGCCCCCAGCCCTACCTCAGATGCGTCGGTTTGGACTACGAACTCTTTGGAGAAGTCAGGTGTGACCAACACTGGTTGGGCACAGAGAGCTTCTTTCAGGCTTCTAAAGGCCTGTTCGGCTTCGGGGGACCACTTTACCATTAGCGGTCCTCTTGCTTTTGTGAGGTCGGTTAGTGGGGTTGCCTTAGTTGCAAAATTGGGAATAAACCTCCTATAGTAGCCAATTAACCCCAAAAAGGTCCTTACTTGTTTTTTTGTGACTGGCCTTGGCCAATTTTGTATCGCCTCTACTTTGAGTGTTTGTGGTTTGAGTAACCCTCTACCAATAGAATACCCCAGATACTTGGCCTCCTCCAGACCAATAGTGCATTTAGCGGGGTTAGCAGTTAGTCCAGCAGACCGAACTGCGTCGAGCACAGCTTGGACCTTTGGAAGGTGGGACTGCCAATCTTCACTATGGATTACCACATCATCCAGGTAGGCGGCAGCGTACCGAACATGTGGTTTTAAAATTTTATCCATCATTCTTTGGAATGTGGCGGGAGCTCCATGTAAGCCAAAAGGCAGCACCTTATATTGAAAGAGGCCGTCTGGGGTTGAGAAGGCTGTTTTTTCTTTTGCCCTTTCTGTGAGGGGAACCTGCCAGTACCCTTTTGTTAGGTCTAGGGTTGTGAGATATCGGGCTTTGCCCAGTCTCTCTACAAGTTCATCCACCCTGGGCATAGGATAAGTATCAAATTTTGACACCGCGTTTAGTTTCCGGTAGTCATTACAAAACCTTGTTGTACCGTCTGGCTTTGGGACTAAAACTATAGGGCTGTTCCACCCACTTTGGGATTCCTCAATTACGCCTAGTTTTAGCATTTTTTTAACCTCTAAACTTATAGCCTCTCTCTTGGCCTCTGGGATTCGGTACGGTTTAAGGTTAACTCGGACCCCCGGTTCAGAGACTATGTCATGTTTAATTACGTTAGTTTTACCTGGCTGTGTAGAGAAGATTTCTTTGTTCCTTCTCACTAAACTCTGGACCTCTCGTTTCTGATGCACGGACAGTGTTTCAGCTATGCTAACCTCTGGGTCAGTTTCTTGATTCTCTGACGGACCTGGGGGTACTAGGGTTAACAAGACCTCTCTATCTTTCCAGGGCTTGAGTAGGTTTATATGGTAAATTTGCTCAGGTTTCCTCCTACCTGGCTGCCTTACCCTATAATTTACTTCTCCCACTCTTTCCAAGACCTCATATGGCCCATGCCATTTAGCAAGGAATTTACTCTCCACGGTGGGAACCAGAACTAGTACCCTATCACCTGGAAAAAAAATTCTGACCCTAGCACCCTTATTATACGTATTCCTTTGTGCTTCTTGAGCTTTCTCCATGTGTTCCCTCACTATGGGTAGGACTGCAGCAATGCGGTCCTGCATTTGGGCAACATGCTCTATTACACTTCTGTAAGGGGTAACCTCGTGTTCCCAAGTTTCTTTGGCTATATCCAGTAAGCCCCTTGGATGTCGGCCATACAATAGTTCAAACGGGGAGAAGCCTGTGGATGACTGGGGAACTTCCCTAATGGCAAATAACAGGTATGGTAACAAACAGTCCCAGTTTTTCCCATCCTTATCGACCGCCCGGCGTAACATGCTCTTTAAGGTTTTATTGAACCTTTCCACTAAACCATCTGTTTGTGGATGATAGACTGAGGTTCTGAGATGCTTGATTTTTAGGAGTTTACATAGCTCTTTTGTTACTTGGGACATAAATGGTGTTCCCTGGTCAGATAAGATCTCTTTAGGAATTCCGACCCGGGAAAACAGAAGTACTAACTCTTTTGCTATGTTTTTAGCAGAGGTGCTACGTAGGGGAACTGCCTCCGGATATCGGGTAGCATAATCTAATATTACCAATATATGCTGATGTCCCCTAGCAGACTTTATTAGGGGTCCTACTAGATCCATAGCAATCCGGTCAAATGGTACCTCTATTATGGGAAGGGGTACCAATGGGCTGCGGTATGCTTTGAACGGGGCGGTGATCTGACATTCTGGGCATGAGGAACAATAGTTTGTAATTTCTGCCAGAACCCCAGGCCAATAAAAGCTTCGGAGAACCTTTTCTTTTGTCTTTTCCACCCCTAGGTGTCCCCCCAATGGATGACTATGTGCGAGGTGTAATACTACGTTACGGAATGTCCGTGGTACCAACAATTGTTTAGTTGTAACTGATTTTCTTTTATCAACCCGATATACTAGGTCGTTCTCTACCTCGAAGTAGGGGTAAGCAAGTGACCTATCTGGTTGGCCATGAGTACTATTCTGGTCCCGTATATTTCTCCTTGCTACCGCTAATGTGGGGTCCTCCCACTGGGCCTTCTTAAAACTCCCAGGACTGACCTCTAGGTCAGCGAGGGTCTTATCCTGTACTGGGGTGGTAAGTGCCTGATCAACATCTTGATTTGGGGTATTCCCTACCAAAGTAGTGATGGGGAAGGGAATTTCACAGCACTCCTCCTTTTCCCCCTTCTTATTTGGGCCCTCGTCAACCTCCATTTCTGAAAAAGGGAAAGGATTTGTTTCTTCTAACACTTCGTTATGGTCTGCTATTGAACTCTGGGCGCTATTCTGAGCTGGGGACCACATTTTTAGAAAATGGGGAAAGTCGGTCCCTATTAACACATCATGTGCCAGTTTGGGTACAACACCCACCTTGAAATCTAAAGAACCAAATTCTGTTTCAAAAAAAACATCAACAGTGGAATATTCATGATTATCCCCATGTATACAACAAATTGCCACTCTTTGTGAACTGTTTACCTGTTTCTTCTTAATGGGCAATAGGTATTCGGACACTAGTGTGACCATACTCCCAGAGTCAAGAAGTGCCCGAACCCTCTTACCATTAACCTTTACAAATGCCCACAGATGGTTATTCAAGGGGTCCTCTGGGCTAGGGCCCATACATTGGGACAACAGCGAATAAGGTTCCACGCTGTTGCATTGCATGGGCTCATCATTTAGTGGGCAGATTTTTGCTGTGTGGCCCCTCTCATGACAATTTACACATTTAGGTACATAGTCTGTGTCCCACTTAGAGCCTTTTCCCGGCTCCCCATGTTGGCTATTGCCCTTAGTGTGCGAACCACTGTTGCTGGAGCGGCGTGAAGGTGGTCGCCGCTCTTCAGCGCCCCTTAACCCCGGTACCCTTTTACCGTCTCTGGAAGAGTCCTGGAACCTCGGATAGTGGGGTTGCTCCACGACTGTGGGTTGCGGGTGCTCTTCTGCTGCACTGTACCTTTCTACAAGGGCCACAAGCTCATCCGCATTGAGGGGGTCACTCCGACTGACCCAACGGCGTAAGGCAGAGGGAAGTTTCCTCAAGAACTGGTCCATGACCAACCGTTCCACGATGTGGCTTGCTGAGTTGATCTCGGGTTGTAGCCACTTCCGGGCGAGGTGGATGAGGTCATACATCTGGCTTCGGGTGGCTTTATCCATCGTGAAGGACCATGCGTGAAACCTTTGGGCACGAACAGCCGTGGTTACGCCGAGGCGGGCGAGGATCTCGAACTTCAATTTTGCATAGACGTTAGCTTCGGCTGGCTCTAGATCAAAGTAAGCCTTCTGGGGTTCGCCGCTTAGGAAGGGTGCGATTAGACCAGCCCACTCAGCTTCTGGCCATCCCTCTCTCTGTGCCGTGCGTTCAAACGTGAGAAGATAGGCTTCCACATCATCCGAGGGTCCCATCTTCTGAAGGTAGTGGCTTGCCCTGGTCATTTTCGGAACTGGGGCTGCCTCTGCCAGTGGAAGGTTACTGATAGTCCCCCTCAGGATCTCGAGTTCCTGCTGTAAGCCCTGAGCGAACCGCTTTTGCTCCTCTCTCAGCAGGCGGTTTGTCTCTTGCTGGTTTGCATTAGTCTCTTGCTGGGCTATTAACAGCTGTCGCTGGGTTTCACTCGCCTGTTGCTGGGCTTCATTCGCGTCTTTCTGGACAGCGACATTGCGTACCAGCGCACTCACCACGTCTTCCATCTTGTTTGGAGAGAGAGAAAAAAAAAACCTTCTTTTTTTTTTTTTTTTTTTTTTAAAGTTCTTTAACCCCCAGACTTTTCAGTGTTCTGCCCGCATTCTCCACCATATGTGACAAACGGCTTACTCCGGGGCTCCGCCGTCTGTCCGGGACTGTTAGAACACGGTCTTTTAGGGTAGGTTAAATGATGAGACGTCACGTACTGTTCCTTTAAACAGGCTATGCCTGGTTTATTCAGTCCCAGGCACTGAGACTGCCACAGTTTAAACAGAAAACAAAGCCAAACAAAAAGCTGCTCGTCTGAGCGATAACTTAAACTTAGATGTCCCTGACTCAGAGTTGGAAGTGGCTTGTCCACTTCCACCAACAAAATAAGTACCTTTGCAGTCTTTAGACAAACTAACAGAATGAATGAAGCGATTTGGGAAAGAGGCTTTCTCACCCCTCTGCAGTTCAGCAGCCTTCCAGGCTCTTGGGCGGGGCTCAGAGGAAACAGGAAACAGGTCTTATATACCTGAACTCTAATCAGCATGACAGGTGACAGAAAACAGGCAGCAGACAAACTGTGGAATGGAGTGCCTGTACCACGAGGCTGCCCTGTTCAGCTTAGACAGGACAGAAACTGTTCAGTATCCTGGGAGCCCTGTATATGGAGTTTATTACCAACCCCTGGTTTCTGTCACAGTATATAAGTATCAAAAGGAGTGCTAGTGGGCGTGGCTAAATGTATACAACAAAAAACAAACAAAGATGCCTAAAGCTACTTCCAATGTGACAAAAATACACAGTGCAATACCTATATATTCTCTTGAAAAAGTTTCATTCACTTCAACCCTTTGGCCAAAGCGTTTAAGCCTGCTGCCACTTCAAGGCATGACCGTTAGCAGGTCCAAACACTCCCTGAGTTAAAATTCGTATTTACCTCTATAATTAGGAGAAGAATGATCAGCATTGTATCTGTCGTAACCCAGCAAAACAAAACTGACCTGCCAACTTGGAAAGTGGGGAGGGACGAGCTTAAACCTTGGGGGGCGGGGGGGAGTGGCCACTAACCTCCCAAAAACAGATGAGACCAGCTGCCCATAGTTAATAAACACACACACACACACCAATAGGTACCACATAGTATCTACACACTAATAGTAATGCAACAACCTCTTACATTTCTACACCTACCCACACCATTAGTATACACTCCAACTCCACACACCTTTTGTAAAGCGCGGTATACACTGTGGGTGTACAAATATACATATATACACACATTCAAAATTAAGGTACTGCTCTCAAAGTATTTTGCATGGTAAATGTTGTTCTTAACTAGAAATTTTCAAAATCTTGTCCAAAAAACAGGGTCATCGTGATCAGAGAAACACCGCCACAGCAGACTTCAGGCACAACCACTGAATTACAAAAAAGGTTAACACTTTCCTTTAACAGAACAGATAATTCATTATTTTCTTTACTATACATCATGTATCCCATATCGATGAGGAAGGAAACCCCTATTATGACCGTTAATAGATTAAATGAATGTTCCAGTAATACACAAGTAATAGTAGCAGCTCAGACTCTGTTCTCACTGGCTGCTGTTGTGTGAACCTAAGTGGAATTAAAAGCTATGTTCCCTCAGAAACATCACTGGTGATAGCTCAGTTTGATTTTGCAGTGCTTTGAATCCCTACTCCACCCCCACCCCTGCATTTCCTCACCCTCTTTTCTTTTGCCATTTCACTGTGTTAACCTTATTCTTGCATTTATGTTCTCAAACAGGCTGCAGTCATCCTTTTGTAGTTTCTGTGTGATTATCAGATATGAAGCTATCTATCCTCGGGGCAACAGGCCAGACTGGTTTGTTCTTGGTGTCACAAGCTCTGAAACAAGGACACGAAGTGACAGCTCTTGTGAGAAATGTCAGCAAAGTCACCATCCAGCATGAAAACTTGAAGGTTTGGAACACTGTCATTCGATACATCCACCTACAGTACATGATTGTTGCTTACTTGCAGTACCTATTAACGTATGCTCTACAACAGCGGTCCCCAACCTTTTCGGCACCAGGGACCGGTTTCCTGGAAGACAATTTTTCCACGGATGTGTTTCGGTTGATTCAAGCGCATTA
The DNA here is from genome assembly GCF_040206685.1 of Ascaphus truei. NCBI lineage: Eukaryota > Metazoa > Chordata > Amphibia > Anura > Ascaphidae > Ascaphus > Ascaphus truei. Next base: position 318,914,645 of record NC_134483.1, read on the forward strand.
CATTTATTGTGCACTTTATTTCTATTATTATTACATTGTAATATATGACGTTGCACCCTTACCTGATAGGCTGTGCTTTCAGACTGAAAAGAGAGAAAATAGGGGAGCGAGTAATTAGGAAAAATATATACAATTACAGTGTACAAAATACATAAAATTATCAATAAGTAGGATGGCTGCTTGATTTGTAGCCTATCCACCTGTCACACTCAGAAAGGCACAAGGGTTAATTCCCCCAGTCAATGCACTTGCTATATGCTGCAGAGGGGGAATGGGGGATGTAGAAAATATAAAAATCAATATCTAACCACTTACACGGGCTTGTGTAAGTGCAGCACACATCAAAGATATCTTTTCCTCCTTTTCCCCTTTCACTGTGTCTGTCACTGTGTGTGTCAGTCACTGTGTGTGTCAGTGTGTGTGTCACTGTGTGTGTGTCAGTCACTGTGTGTGTCAGTCACTGTGTGTGTCAGTCACTGTGTGTGTCAGTCACCGTGTGTGTCAGTCACTGTGTGAGTCAGTCACTGTGTGTGTCTGTCACTGTGTGTGTCAGTGTGTCTGTCACTGTGTGTGTCAGTGTGTGTGTCACTGTGTCAGTGTGTCTGTCACTGTGTGTGTGTGTGTGTGTCGCTGTGTGTGTCAGGGGGCAAAAACAGAGTGGGGGCAAAAACGGAGCTGGGGGGGCAAAAACGGAGCTTGGGGGGGTGGAAACTCACACGTCTCAGCACCAACTAGCCCCGCCCCTCTGTCTCCTGCTCTCCGATGCACCTGCTCTACGCACTGACATAGGCACTCACAAACACTTGATAACATAACCCCTCCCACCCCCCTGTGCAGAAAGCGGGAAGACTGCACGCGCTCAGCAGGCACCGGATGCGCCGGGCTGCTAGAGAGCGCTCCGAGGAGGGAGGAGGAGAGTGGAGGGAGGAGAGCCAGGGCCCGCAGTGAGTGCAGGCTTGAGAATCACTGGTTTAACCCGTGGCTCCTCACCTCCTGCTGTGCGGCCCGGTTCCTAACAGGCCACGGACCGGTACCGATCCGCGGCCCGGGGGTTGGGGACCCCTGCTCTACAATGCAAGAAATTGCAATAAATGCATGAAAGTCTTACACATTAAACTGAAGGAAAGAAACTATACCTGATTTTTAATTTGATTTTTTAAATTGCTTTGATAAATCAGATTAGCAAATGTATTCTCCAATTTTGCCCCAAAAATCCATGCCTCCAATAGTTTTTCCTTGCAATTTATGTTAGTATTTAGGGCTCTTTAAAAAAGCATCTTAAACCGGGATTCACTAACCTCTGATAAGGGATATCAGAGCTTGATTCAGTATTAGCTGCCATTTACTTAAATTATGTTAATGCGGGATAAAGCTGCGACTCCTATTATCGGAGTATAGTGAATCCCCTGTGAACTTTAGCATTGGTGTTGTTACAGGTATAACTTAATTACGGGTTGTGCCAACTTTTAATTTTGTTTAGTGCCCCGATGATGTTCTGTGAACTTTACTAGGGGCCGACATCCTGATGCACCTTAAACAGTTGTTTAAGTTGTCTTTAGTTGTTTACTAATCATCATTCCATATTTGCTTACGCCTGATAGTGATCATGGTTCTGAGAGCCACAGCCACCAATGAAACAGAGAAGTACTTTGTCTTCCATTCCCAAGAAGGCATTTTGGGCCATGTGATCATTATACTTGCGATCACATGACCCTGGAGAGGGTTCTCAAATAATATACTTTTAAATAGTGTTGTGTAGAGCTTTTGATTTCCTCAGGAATAAAAGTTTGACAATTATTCCCAAGCCAAAGAGGGTTACTATCTGCACGGCCAAGGAATTTTTCAGATTTCTAAAAAAATAAATGAAATAAAAATGTTAAAATAAACACTGATGTACAGTGGTATGTATTCGTATTATACTTAATGCTGTCTAATGGAAAAACATAGGGAGACCTATCAAGTGTCAGAAGCTGGGGCACAGCTCCAAAACTGGTCCAAAATGCGTCCAGGCACAACCGAGGAATACAGGGGTGGATTGCTTGGAACTGTCATACAAAGGGGCTGATTCTACAGACTCCAAAGCGACAGTTCGATTGCTTCTTAGTTTATAGAATCAGCCCCAAAGTGTGATTGTCACTTAAAATATACATTTAGTTTCATGTTTGTGTGCCAGAGTGAGGCTTCACTTTGATAGCCCCAGAAGCAGAATTGTATCCTTAAAAATATGGGCAGGACACTTTCATTGTCAATCAGGGGTAACCCTAAAAACGAGTACCAGATCTAATAATGATCACTGCACATGCTGGTCATGGAGATGGGGAAAAGGGAGCTCGATATTCCTTGCCAGCAGGAGGAGAGAGGAGGATCCTTTAAATGCCCAATGTGCATGACACCTCCTACCCCTCCAACCTCCCCCAGAATTTTTTCTTACTCTGTCGACCCCTCCCATATATTGGAGATATAGGAAATGAATTGAAGTCATACTATTTTGGTGAGAGTTGTCCCTTTCAACCAGTGAAGTCTTATTTTACCCTATGTTTAGGATATTTAAAAAAAATCTTCAACTGTTTTTCCCAAAAACGTATTTAGTTTTTTTGTGATTCTACTTATATTGCTCTTTTCAAGGCTATTGGACTTTTCTAAATATATCCACCTACACTGCGGTAGGAGACAGGGGTCAATTTAATGGAATAGCATCAAATAGTCTGATTTGCAGAAAAAAGATGACAGTGTGCTCATTTGCACGCAATTTCCCAGAATCTTTAGCAGCAAAGTATGCTTAGAGACAATGGTGGAAAGCAGGGTTGCAGACCTGTCTGATACAGTATGTCAATGTGCTCACAAATTACATTTTTATTTCCTTTATGCCAGTACAGTACATGTGCCATTTTGGAAGGGCTCAATAGTGCTATAGAGACTAAAAGGTGTGTGTGACACAGAGAGCAGTTTCCTAAGAAGGTAGATGAATACCAAAAATATAAACCAAAGAATATACAATACATCCTGCTTTCATTAGTGACTCATTAACAGATTGCAAAGCTTGCGATTGTAGTGTTTACTAGTTTTGTTAAATACATTTGTATGCATTTGTGTAACTACAATAACTGTTGCTAACAATATATTGCATTCAATGTTTCTAGGTAGTGGAAGCCAATATATTTTCATCTGAGTCCCTGTCCGAGAGCTTTCAGGGACAGGATGCCGTCATTTCTTGCCTGGGATTTCCATACAAACTTTTTTCATCAGTCACGGGATACACCGACTCAATGGCTGCCATTGTAACTGCCATGCGTCAGACTGGAGTGAATAGGATGGTGACAATGACCTCTTGGTATACTGGGCGTAGGTATACATAATGAACATATTGGAAGTGTCTTTCTACTGTAGATTATGTTTTCCTACAGTATCTCACAACAACTATGCTAAGTCTTTACACGCTAAAAATAGTTTGTGTTATGATAAGGCCTCTTTCTGAAATAAATTAATAGTGAATTTACTTTTCATGAGCTAAACATCTAATTGACACTTAAATCTTATTTACATTTGTGCCATCCTGGAATGTTTACTTCATTTTACTTCTAAATATTTACTGCAGATGTCAATACTGGATTGCATGTAGATTTTAGACATAGACCAATGGAGGAAATTTCATGGCTTCTTCAGATGCAGTGTTTGAAGGGATATCAACAAAAAACATATTTGTATAATAAAATATCCGGGGTCCACGTGGAGGTGGACTCATCACCAACAATGACGGTGTGGGACCGGACAGCCCCCTTGACTTCAGTTGGCGATACTGGGTGCTGGAGCACCTGGCAGGTATCTTCAAGTGCACCAACAGATCACACTTTAGTAGCCTCATGCAAGCTCCTAGTCAGAGCCCATCTTATTACAGCCACCTGTCTCAGGGAACTTCCAACTTAGGCTGCGCCCCCGCTGCCTGTCCTGCATGCGCGTCAGGGAGGCTGGCGGCACGTGCAGCCGAGTCCTTCGGTCTGCAATGAGCTGCATGGGAAAAGACGGGGGGCGTGATGGGGGCGCGGCCGTGACGTCACCGGCAGGTTCACCTTCATTGGCGGAACAGCCGAGGGGTGTGGCCAAGTGCTCTGTAGTCCATAGCAAGCTCAATTTTCAGGTATCCCTGAAAAACTCGGCTCGTGCCGTCCCCCCCTCGTAGCAGGCCCGGCCCCATTGAGGGGTGGTTCTTGTCCTGGCGGGCGCTGCAGTAGCCAGCGGGGACCTTGCCTTAGGAGTGACGCTACCCCAACTGGTAGAAGCCATAACGCAGTCCACTCACAGCCACCAGTATCGCCGACTTAAAACCTCCGGGGTGCGACCCACACCACTGGGCGAAGAAACATTCGACAAATGGCGTGACCACGTGGAACAAATACTGCCAGGGTGGATGTGCTCAGACGCGATAAAAAGATAACGGATCGTCGAGTGCTTGCGGCCCCCGGACGTCAACATCGTGCAATTGTATCGCGAAGGTCACGCTAACGTGGAGGCCCAAGATCTGAAACGAGCCATGACCAGGACATACACAAAAGGATGAACCAATTGCGATTATCGGACCCTGAACAACCGTACCGTGCCTGACCAGTACACCCTTCCGCAGATTCAAGAACGTTTCATGCGCTGTCGGGGAGCGAATGGTTCCGTGTACTGGACCTGAGATCTGGGTACTACCAGGTACCAATGAGTGCTGAAGACCAAGAAAAGACGGCATTCGTATGTCCCTGTGGCTTCTACCAATTTACCTGCATGCCGCAAGGCATTTGTGGTGCTCCAGCAACATTTGTGGAGAAGACCATCAGCGACATGAACCCACGGGAGTGCTTAGTCTATTTGGACGATATCATCGTCTTTGGAAAGACTCTAGAAGAACACGAAGAACTGCTACTGAAAGTGCTGGATCGTCTGGGCAAGGAAGGCTTGAAGCTGTCTCTGTATGCAAAAGAGTAGCCACTCGTAGCTCAAAAAGGCAACCTGTTATATTGGAACCAGAGAAAAGTTCAACGATTTGTAGAAGCAAGAAGCAGTGTTAGGATGCAGGAATACACAGTGTCTGTGTGGAACAGCTGATACGCTTATGTAGAAGATGCAGACCATCGCAATATACCAACAGAATGAGCCCTTGTGCTCTATGTGGACTAATGGCAAGGGTAACTAAATAGAGGAAAGTGTTGAATTACCTCTATAGCCCCTCTGTATGTTGAAGTCCTTTCTCCGTTTAGTTGTGGTCCCGGTGCTGCATGAAGCTACTCAATATAGTGCACCATCTTCCAACGTAGGATTCAGCAAATGTCCTGGGTCTCTGGTCCTGCTTTGCTGCTGCGTGTCCATCCAATCAGAAGGCAAAACATAGAAAGACTGTAGAGGATTGGCTGACAACTCGAACACAGCAAAAGCACTCACAGCTCACAGGGTAATGGCAAAAATAAAAAAATGTTTAATAAATAACATGATAAAAAAAAAAAAAGATATACTGGGGACAAAACAAAGGGGTTCTCCTCCCACGCGTTTCACACTTTCAGTGCTTTCTCAAGGAGTCGGCAGTCGGAGATCGGCCTTGTCTCTGGACAAATGCCAGTTCTGCCGCACATCCGTGACATACGTAGTACACATAGTGTCCGCGGATGGGATAGCTACCGACCCCGCCAAAGTTGAATCCGTGGAGAACTGGCCAAGACCGGGAAACGTCGTAGAGCTACGTTGCTTCGCCGGATTCTGAGGATACTATCACCACTTTGTGGAGGGATATTCAAGTAAAGTGAAGGTCCTAAACAACCTTCTCAAAACATCCCCGAGGATACCGGGCAGAAAGCCACCTCTGCGCGACTACCATTCGATGACAAATGGACGGCCACCTGTGAAAAGGCATTCATCTGCCTAAAGAAAAGCTTAACGGAGGCACCTGTTCTCTCTTACGCCGATACCGAGCAGCCCTACATCCTTCATGTGGAAGCGTGCTTCAATGGCCTAGGTGCAGTCCTGCACCAGAAGTACCCGGCTGGCCTCCAACCAGTGGCATACGTCAGCCGCATTTTGACCCCTAGCAAGCAGAATTATCCTATCCACAAATTGGAATTCCTCACTCTCAAGAGGGCCATCGTGGACAAACTCCATGCCTACCTGTATGGTGTCACCTTCAAAGTGCGCACGGACAACAATCCATTAACGTACATATTGAAGCCCGCCAAACTGGACGCCAACGGCCACAGATGGCAGGCGGTCCACTCGAACTACCGTTTCACGTTGAAGTACAAGCCGGGGCCCCTGAACATTGAAGATGATGCTCTATCCAGAAGACTGGGACTGAGTACCACCCCGAATGATGACCTCTGGGAAGAAATCCCTGGACCAGGGATGCGGGCTATGTGCGCAACTGCAGCCAACGTGGAAGATAAATTGGTATTTTCCAAACTGAGTGTCCCGGAATCATTGGGATGCCAATCCAAGGCTATCCCTGCCACCTATTGCCACCCAGAGGGAATGAATATCACCCCAGACAAGATCATTGCCTGGAAGGATCTGGTACAATACCAGATAAAGGGATCCAGTGGCTGGAATTATCCACCAAGCAGTCCAGCAAATATAGCCTTCATTGCTGAAACGTGCTCCCAGCGATATGGTCGCCGTACTAATGCTGGAAATGGACAAGTTCAAAATTGACACGGGTCTACTTTATCGGGTGGTTCAATACCATAACCACCCGGATATAATGCAATTGGTTCTACCCAAGAACCTACAACACATGGTCCTGCGATCGCTACACGATGACCATGGGCCTCTTGGAGTTGACCTTGGAGTTATACAAGATCGGTTCTTCTGGCCACACATGAGAAAATCGGTAGAACACCATTGCCGCCGATGCTTACGGTGCATACAGAGAAAGACACTCCCGACCAGAGCTGCTCCAATGGCTCATCTGAAGAGCTTGGGTCCCCTGGACCTCGTGTGCATGGACTTTATGTATGTCGAACCAGATGCCAGAGGCATCGGCAACGTATTAGTGATCACAGACACCTACACCCGGTACGCCCAAGCCTTTCCAACCAAAGACCAGAAGGCCATTATGGTGGCCAAAATATTATTGGAGAAGTACTTCATCCATTATGGACTGCCCAATCGCCTGCATTCGGATCAAGGCCGGGACTTCGAAAGTAACCTCATCAGGGAGTTGCTTAAGCTGTTAAACATCACCAAGTCCCGAACGACTCCTTACCATCCGTGCTCGGCACCCTAAAAGGGTCTCGGAACAATGAGTGGAGTAAGCATGTTGAGTCCCTGGTGCACACCTATAATTGCACCCACCACGAGTCCACGGGAATCACTCCTTACTTTCTAATGTTCGGATGGGAAGCACAGCTTCCTGTAGATATATGTCTAAGGGTATCTACCGACGGTGTACCCAACAGGACGCACTTCAGATACGTACAGCGGCTTCAAGAAAGCCTGCAACAAGCCTACCAGCTAGCCTAGAAAGCTTCCGCTCATCTGAATGCCAATAAGAAAAGGTGCTATGACCATAAGATTCGCCATCGGGAAGTTCGTCCTGGAGACGCCGTTCTCCTCCGTAATCTCGGAATCCCCGGGAAACACAAATTGGCTGACTGTTGGCGCGACGGGGTCGAGGTCGAATCGCAGATGCTGGGCCTCCCGGTCTACCACATAAAAGACGCAGATGGCCAGGTAAATGTCTGGCACCACAATCAGCTTCTGCCTATCCCACAAGTGGGGGATGACGAACCAGAGACAGAGGCTACACTTTTGGCCGGTGAGCCAGAAGGTCCTGAAGAGACAGTAACTGAAACAAACGATGATCCTATAGAAGAACCCTCTAGTAACGCAGACCAAAGTCAAGGGGCACCTCCCGAAGAATACGAGTAATGGGCCCAGGCCTCAGACACCTTCTCGGTGGCTACAATGAGCCCTCCTCTGGACCCCAGAAGTCCTTGCTTTATACCTCATAGAGATATTACAGAGACTGTAGTACCCCCGATGAGAGAGACTGAGCCTCAAGAGTACAATCACTACTCCCCAGAGGGAGTTGAAGAAGGGATTCACCACAGCCGTGTGAGGTACCCTCCCAACCGGGTAACCTATGATTCATTTGGGGCACCCTAGTATGAGGCTCAGGAGTGGTCTTGCAGTAAATCAAGTCTGTCATTGTGATGTTCACGGAAATGTATAACTTGATGTAGAGTCGTGTCATGTGATAAGTTGTACATATTACAATGCATTTTTATTATATAATCTGTGTGGTTATGTGTTACGCTGTTCCCAAGTGGAAACGTTGGTCTTTTCACCAGGTGGAGAATGTGGCCAGGTTCACCCTTTGGGTTCCCCATGTCCCCTTACCTCCTTGAGTGTTGCGGGGTCGCGCGGGTGCTGGTGGTGGAGTGCGTGCGCCTCTGGTGAGTGTGGGGAGGAGGCTGAGGCAGTGCCGGTATTCAGGATGGTGAGCGGATCGCCGGGGGGTCCTAGTAGTGCCCTTTGCAGGGCGCCACCATGTTGTTTACTCCCGCGCATGCGCAGTAACACCATACGTATGCGCAGAAGGGTACTGACAGCCCAGTGGCCATTACAGGCAAAGGGGCTCTGCAGGGACTACAAACCCCACAATGCATAGGGGCAGCTAGTCAGGTGCTGGAGCATAGTCAATAGGGCTGCAAGGAAGTCCCATGCCACAGATAGATATATTTTGTGCACTGAGGAGCATGCCATTCGGACTTAGGCCCCAGCTAGGCCCCGACTCCCCCTTTGAGCTTGTGGCTGCTGGAGGGACCATCCCAGTAGATAGGGACACTGCCCTGTAGTACAAGCATGAGGGACACAGCCAGGAAGCGGGGCGACCTGGCATCTGGTGGTCTGGGACCAGATCACCATACACGGAGAGAGACTATTACGATGGAACCCTCCAGCTGGATACCACCCCACGTGGAGGCAGACTCGTCGCTGACGATGATGGCGTGGGACCAGACAGCCCCCTTGTCTTCAGTCGGCGCTACCGGGTGCTGGAGCACCAACAGATCACACTTTAGTTGTGGGCAGCGCTGTTGCACACATTGGGTGGGTTGACTCTTGTGGACATCATGGTGGTTGGGTGCCATGGGGCACCTCAGTACTTTGGGGGAACATCCTACCCGAGTGTGGACACGGTGTTGGAGGGCACTGTGGGGTTACAGCCGTGAGTGGCCTATTTGGTGTGGGTGTTATATTGTTATTCCTTTTTCATATGCATATCACTTAACTTAGGTGTTCACCAGAATTGCCATACACCCTCCCACAGACTTGGTTCCATCTGTTATATATTTTTTCCTAACGCTACTACTTTACCCATCTTTCTACCTTTATTAAAATTAAAAGCAATAACACTTTCCTTCCTTGCTTTTAAAACTGTTAACGAAACTGACAGAAAACAATAGTTGTATTCAAAATTACAAACAGATGTTTGCTTTTGGTGTAAATAATGCACTATAATTAGTATTACACATTCTAGGGGTAATCTGACAAACTCCTGGGCAGGGTGAGCTGTTTTGTTCTTGTTTGCCCTGCAGCAGTGATAAAAATGTTGTACATTTGATCTGTTTGCACTGTGATTTAAACTAACCCATACTTGGCAACTCCAATTTTTTCATAGATAAAAGGATAAAATGTGACTGCCTTGTACATGAAATGTGATACCTTTTCTTATCTGTATGCTTTGTAATTCCCCCTTAACTCCATCGTTTCTCTCTGTAAATATTCTACAGCATCTACATTAAATCCCTAGAACACATAACAATAGCTATATGATCTCTCCACAGCTGGATCAGGGCAGAATTCTCCATTTTTTGTGCGTAACCTACTCATACCACTCATTAGAAGTGTGCTTACAAACATGTACGAGATGGAACAATACTTGGAAAAGGAATGTACTGATCTCAACTGGACTGTGATAAGACCACCAGGACTGCAGAACAATCCCGCTACAGGTAGGCATGGGACAACTACTGGGATTTAGAAGTGTAGAGCATTGAGGCAAGAGAACTAAGATGATATATGAAGTGATGGCAAGTTGTCAGCCCTGAAATATAATACGTGATGTCCAGACTACTACCAAAAAAGTAGGTACAACAACTTATTAAACAGCAGTAAGTAAAGAAAGCATATATTTTTATTATGCAATATTAAAAGCACACAAACATAGTGACTAATCGCTCACCTAATAGTACAGATGGTTAAAAAACTTGTTGCACAGGGAAATTAATACAACTAACACTTGAACAAGTGACCACCAGGGATCACTATAAGCCCTATAAATTGCACTCATAAGTTACAGTATCCATATCAGACACGGTTAAGGGTGGATAAGGCGAGAATTCTACCACTGAACCACCAATGCTACATTGTCATCCCCAATTTCAACCGTCTCTCCCACTTGAGGATTTTATATCCTTTGTGTATATGTTTGATATATATGTTGTTTTGTCACGAATAGTTTTAATAAAATTTTGTTATTTTTGGTTTTAATTATGCTTTTGAGTCTGCTGTCATAGGGTTAGTGGACCCTTCCTTTGGTCCTACTCATTATGTATTATCCACCTTCTGTATAACAGTGTCTGATATGGATACTGTAACTTATGAGTGCAATTTATAGGGCTTATAGTGATCCCTGGTGGTCACTTGTTCAAGTGTTAGTTGCAATATTAAAAGCAAATTCAAAGCAAATTTGAAATGAGCGTCATTTTCACTTTGCATCTCTATGGGGTAGATCCTCAGAAATGTTTTATAATGGTCTTACCCTCGTGTAACGTATCGATAGTCGTAACACATACAGTGTCCACAAAGGTGATTAGCGTTACGATGACCTCGCGTTAACCCGAGAAATATCAGATTACTAAATTTTAACACACGTTAGGCTTACTTCACAGCAAATTAAATGCTAATGAGCTGTTAGCCTCACATTGCAGATCTACAAACGTCTGTTTATGTTAGCGCATGGAAATAACGTTACGATAACGTTACGTAGCTCCCACCAAAAGTAGCCGTTACTCACAGGCAGACCATGATTATCAAAAAGGACGAGTTTACAGTGGCAAACAAATGATAGGACTTAACCCTTTCATTACAAAAAGTTACACGTGTCATACCAAGATATATATTATGGATCATATAAATATCTGAAACACATCTGTTTAAAAAGGTGGGAGGAGATTTTAAACTAGGATGGAGGGGGGAGGGGAATGAAACAGATAACAAACTAAATAGAAGATATGGGGATGGCGAAATAGCAAGGGGTCATGAAGGTAGAATGGGGGCAAGAGGGAGTTTGGCAAACAGAGAGACACCCATAGTAAATACAGATAATACTAGAAAACTTCTAAAGACTAAACCCAATTGGAGTAGAAAGGCAGGAGAAGATAAGATAATAGTACAGACTGGAAAAAAAACTTAAATGCATACTTGCTAATGCAAGAAGCCTGACAGATAAAATGGGGGAGCTTGAATTAATAGCTACAAGGGAGCAGTATGATATCATAGGCATTACTGAAACATGGTGGGATGAAACTCATGACTGGGCAGTTAATTTAGAGGGTTATTCCCTTATTCTGAAGGATCGAGCAAATAGAAGAGGAGCTGGAGTATGCTTATATGTTAAACCCGAATTTAAAACCTATTATAAAGGAAGATGTTTAAGAAGGGAATGATGAAAATGTAGAGACCTCGTGGATAGAAATTAGCAGTGGACGTAAAAGTATAAAGAAAATGTTTGTAGGGATATGCAATAAACCACCAAATATCAGTGAGATTGAGGAAGCTGAAATACTTTTGCAAATGGAGAAGGCATCAAAATTAGGTCATGTTTTCATAATGGGTGATTTTAATTATCCAGACATAGACTGGGGCAATGAGATTAGCATTACAGCAAAAGGAAACAGGTTTTTGGGGGTGCTTAGAGACAATTATATGACCCAAATTATTGAGGAACCAACCACGAGAGGGGCAATACTGGATTTAGTAATATCAAACAATGTCGAAGTAATAGCAAATATTCAAGTCCTGGAACATTTGGGTAACAGTGATCATAACATGGACTCATTTCAAATAAAATATCAAAAACAGATTTATTGGGTTCAACAAAGACTTAAACTTTAGAAAGGCAGATTTGAATAAACTGAGGACTAATCTACAAGTAATACATTGGGAAGATGTTTTTGCAGGGAAAAATGTATGCAGGGAAAAATGATAAATGGACAGCCTTTCAAACATTGTTAGAAAAGCACACTCATCAGTCTATACCCTTGGGTAATAAGTATAAAAGAAATAAGTCAAAACCAATGTGGCTAAATAAACAGGTAGGGAAGGAAATGGAAAAGAAGAGACAGGCATTTAGATTATTGAAGTCAGAAGGGATGGAAGCATCATATCAGAATTATAGGGAATGCAACAAAAAATTGCAAAAGGGCAATCAAATTAGCAAAAATGGATAATGAAAAAATGATTGCAATAGAAAGTAAGATCAACCCTAAAAAGTTCTTTACATACCTTAATAACAAAAAAAAACAGATAAGAAAATATAGGACCCTTTCAGTGTGAGTTGGGCTGGCAGATTATTGGAGATAAGGAAAAAGCAGAGGAATTAAACAAATTCTTTGTCTCTGTGTTTACCAGGGAAGAATCAATTTTAATTGTAGTGCAGGGGGAAGCCACAACCTCCATATAATGAACAATTGCTTAACTGAGGAATAAGTTCATAGGTGGCTTGAAAAAAATGAATCAAATAAGGCACTTGGCCCCAATGGCATATATGTAAGAATTCAAGAAGTTAAGTTCAGTAATAGCAAAACCATTACAATTAATATTCAAGGACTCCATTTCCACAGGCTCAGTGCCACAAGATTGGCATAAAGCTGATGGTAGTGCTTATATTTAAAAAGGGAGCTAGATCGCAACCAGGGAATTACAGACCTGTAAGCCTGACTTCAATAGTGGGGAAGCTACTTGAAGGTTTAATACAGGATAATATCCAGGAATACCTAATGGAAAACAAAATTATTAGTAATAGCCACCATGGAATTATGAAGGATAGATCATGCCAAACTAACCTTATTTGTTTCTTTGAGGAGGTAAGTAGTAACTTAGACCAGGGTAATGCAGTTGATGTGGTCTACTTAGATTTTGCAAAGGCATTTGATACGGTTCCACAAAAGAGGTTGGTGTACAAAATAAAGCAAATTCTACTCAGTAAAAATATATGCACCTGGATTGAAAACTGGTTCAAGGATAGACAACAGACGTTTGTCATAAATTGAACTTTTTCAGGTTGGGCTAAAGTCGTGAGTGGAGTACCTCAGGGATTGGTACTAGGGACCCCTGCTTTTTAACTTGTTTATTAATGACCTTGAGGTTGGCATCAAGAGCAAAGTCTCCATCTTTGCTGATGATACTAAATTGTGTAAGGTAATAGAATCAGAGCAGGATGTAATTTCTCTCCAGAAGGACTTGGAGAGACTGGAAACTTGGGCAGGTAAATGGCAGTTGAGGTTTAATACAGATAAATGTAAGGTTATGCATTTGGGAAGCAAGAATAAACAGGCAACTTACAATTTAAATGGGGATAAATTGGGGGAATCATTGATGCAGAAGGATTTAGGAGTGCTTGTAGACAGCAGGCTTAGCAATAGTGCCCAAACTCATGCAGTAGCTGCAAAGGCAAACAAGATCTTATCTTGCAATGGATGGAAGGGAAGTAAACATAATTGTGCCCCTTTATAAAGCATTAGTAAGACCACACCTTGAATATGAGGTACAATTGTTGGCACCACGCCTTAGAACAGACATTATGGAACTAAAGAGAGTGCAGAGAAGAGCCACCAAATTAATAAAGGGGATGGATGACTTCTTGTTCTAATACTTATTTTACTCTGAAATATGCTTGTCTCCTGTACCTTATTGAAACCCTTGGTGTATGTGAAAGTTTCCATCATATCTCCCTCTCCCTTCTCTGCTCCAAGCTGCACATATTAAGTCCCTTTAGTCTTATGATGTAGGCCATGTACCATGTTAGTACCTTTTCTGCAACTTCAAATTTGTAATGTCCTCCTTGGGATATGGGGCCTTATTCAGAGAACATTCATAAAAAAAATCGCCAGGGAATGTAAAATTGTTTTTTTTGGGGCGTTGCTATCACGGTATTCAGAAAGGCTCGAATACCAGTGATAGCAAAATGCCCACAACTGGCGAGTTGCTGCCAGCGAAAGCCTCGAGCCTCTGAAAAGGCAAAAACCAGCGATTCATTTCTGCTGCAGAGAGCGGCTCTGAGAGAGCCGCCTCTCCCAGCTGAAATGTCGCCAGAAATGTATTTATTTAAATATCCATTCCTTTAATAGTGTAGAGGTGCAGGGGGTCTGCGGAGCTGAACCACGTTGGTTTTATGTCCGGGGACCCCCTGCTTCCCGAGATACAGGCCTCTTTATGGGGTGCCGGTATCTCCTATGCAAGGAAATGTCCCGGTCACGTGACGCGGGACATTTCAATGCAGAGGAATACCGGCACCCCATAATAGGGCCTGTGTTTCGGGAAGCAGGGGGTCCCCGGACATAAAACCAACGTGGTTCAGCTCCGGAGACCCCCCTGCACCTCTACACTATTAAAGGAATGGATATTTAAATAAATATTTAAAAACAGATCAATACACGCCCCCCACCACCGCCCAAACCCATACAGTACAGTAATGGGCAAAATAACTATTATCCAGATATGGATAATAGATTATTTGCCCATTATTAAACACTGCATTAGCATATATAAATAAAATAAATAAATACAGTTATACTTACCACAACAGCAGGTCCCTCTGTCCTCCGTTGACAGAAAGCATATATAGAAAATAAATACATTCTAATGGTCCCTAACCCCTTAATCACCTTAGCGGTTCCTAACCGCTATAGTTATTAAGGGGTTAACCCACCCTGACCCGGGAGGCCTAAGCACCCACCCCAGACTGACTATACCCACCCTGTACCCATTGAGTAGTATAGTGGTACATCATACCCATATAATAATAATATGGGCATGATAAGCCTCTATAGCACCCTAATAAAAATACAGTAATACACAAGACACACAGTAATAAAACCTAACTATACTCCCAATAAACACACTTCGCTAAATAAAATCAGTAGCCAGCTAATCCAATCAATAGAAGCAATTACAACATCAACAATGAATTAATTAAACCATTACCCAATCAAACCAATTAATCCCTAAAGCAACTCAAAATGAATAGTAACACTAACCAATGTAAACAATGAATTAATCCTACATTAATTAATGTAACCATTAAAAGACAAATAAATAAATTAAAACAATCTCTGAAGTATCCATAAAACACATTAGCTAACATAATATAACTTTAAGTACAAGCGAACACCAATCGCAGACCTTTTCTTACATTAACCATAAACAAACAATCACATCCAAATCAATAACTGCAATAACAAGCGAGAAATGCCCCCCAAATATTGGCATAATAATGTATTAATCTGTACCCTAAAGAGGTACCGATTAATATATTATCAGTCAATGTGGCTCCCCCAAAAAATAAAAAAACACATCCAAAGAATAAACCTGTAAAAAGAGACATTTACAAACATTGAATATCTTACTTACCATTAGAAGCGGTGGCCCTCCGACTCCCAGGGTAACAGGAAGCTCACGTACCTTGAAGGCCTCCAACAGCATCCGATGCCATCTGCCATCAGGATCTGCCTCAGGTACCCCAATCTTCTTTTTTCTGTCTTTACTCACCGTCTTCTATCTTCATCTGTAACCATTTCTTGTTGTTCTTTATCTTCTTTCTTCATCTGTCAATCCATAAAACCCCATGTTAAATCCCAGCCGATGCTGTCTCGTCGGCTTCTTGGGCTCAAATGAGGCGTCACGGCCTTAAATATGGCTTGTGACGTCACATTTACCCTCACAATGGTTAACAGCCACCTGATTGGCTGTTAAAACCATGTGCAGACTTAATTTTTTTTTTTGCCGTGACGTCACTTAAAGGGAATGATGCCAGCCAATCAGAATTGCTGTGCTTCATTTACCTTTAACATGGCATCGGTAAATCCAAGATGGCCACTGTGTCACAAGGTATTTCAGCCAATCAGATCGTGGGAACCAATTCCACACGCTAATTGGCTGAAATACCTTGTGA